>NC_143583.1:114797748-115045248 GCF_048544385.1 Mastigoproctus giganteus | reverse complement strand
ACATCACAGTTTTTCGGAAGGATAGAATTGCGGACGGCTCTGTACATGGGGGAGTGGCTATCCTTGTGGGTAACCATACCCCAGTGCAGCCCTTGCTAATTACAACCAGCATAGAGGCTGTTGCAATTCGCCTTTCAGTGGGATTCTTATTAACTGTATGCTCTATTTATTTGCCACCTGGGACTGACATCTCCCAGGCAGACCTTGATGATCTTCTAACGCAGTTGCCTCCCCCTTTCTTACTTCTCGGGGATATGAATGGACATAACACCCTGTGGGGTAGTGCTAACATCAACGGAAGGGGACGAGTCATAGAGCGCATGCTCAATGACAATGACCTTTCCCTTCTAAATACTGGAACAAACACCTTTTTCCACATGCCTACCCGTACCTTTTCTGCCATTGATCTCTCTATCTGCTCCCCTTCTCTGCTCCCTTCACTCACTTGGGAAGTGGAGGAGAACCCATACGGAAGTGATCACTTCCCTGTGATAACCTTGTTACACAGTGGGAGACCATGTCTTCCCTTCAGGTTACCACGGTGGAAGTTTGATCAGGCTGACTGGACTGCCTTCCAACATCAGGCAAATTGTGATCTTAGTACAGTCAGTCAAGAGCCTATCAATGATGCAGTTAAGTACATCACAGAAAATATTGTCCAAGCAGCTGCGAATACTGTTCCAAAAACATCTGCCCGGTTTCCACCATTTCCCAAACCCTGGTGGAATTCACAATGCACAGCAGCAAAAAAGGCTCAAAACAAAGCGTGGGGGATATTCCGCCGATATCCTACCACGACCAACCTTATAGCCTTTAAACGTGCACGAGCCAAAGCACGCTACATCCGTCGTCAGAGTCAAAAGGAATCGTGGATCCGTTTTACATCATCTATTAACCAGTCTACCAACTCTAAGGTAGTCTGGGATAAAATCCGGAAAATGAAGGGAAAATACACAGCGCACCCCTCATCGGTCCTTGAATATAATGGATGTACTATTGCAGACTTTACTGCAATAGCGAATGCTCTTGGGGAAACTTTTTCTAAAATCTCCGCAACATCATCTTACTCCCCAGAGTTTCTGGTCCTAAAGCGCAACGCTGAACAGCAGGCCCTTAAATTCACATCGAAGGGATCCCACCCATACAATGGGCCATTTAATATCCATGAGCTGAAAACAGCACTCGCCCGTACCAAGGCTACCGCTGTTGGACCAGATAACATCCATTATGAAATGATCAAACATCTTTCACCAGAATCCATGGACCGTCTGCTCCTCCTGTACAACAGAATCTTCCTCGAGGAGCACTTTCCGGAAACCTGGCGCAAGGCAACTATTCTTGCTTTTGCTAAGCCAGGAAAGGATCCTAAATATCCAAAAAACTATCGTCCTATTGCTCTGACCAGCTGTCTGTGCAAAATATTGGAGAGAATGGTCAATGCTCGGCTCCTATGGTATTTAGAGTCGAATGACCTTCTCTCCCGCTTTCAGTGCGGCTTCCGAAGAAATAGGTCCACATTGGACCACTTAGTTAGACTGGAAACATCTATCCGAGATGCTTTCCTAAAAAGAGAACATTTGGTGTCGGTGTTCTTTGACATGGAAAAAGCGTACGACACAACTTGGAGATTTGGTATTTTAAGAGACCTATACAATCTCGGTCTGAGAGGCCACCTTCCCATTTTTATTAAAAATTTTTTATCCTGCCGTTATTTCCAAGTTCGTGTAGGATCCTCCCTTTCGCGGCCTTTTTGCCAAGAGGAGGGGGTACCACAAGGATCTGTCTTAAGTGTTACGCTTTTTGCCATTAAAATAAATTCTATTTCAGAACAACTTCCTCCAACTGTAAACAGTGCACTCTATGTCGATGACTTCAGCATATTCTCTCAATCATGCAATATGAGGGTTATTGAGAGACAACTGCAACAAGCTATTGACCGTGTTAACATCTGGGCCACGGCCAGTGGTTTCAGGTTCTCACCGGAGAAGACCGTTTGCGTCCATTTTTGTCGCAAACGTAACCTCCACCCTGAGCCTGAATTACGACTTGGACAAAGCACCATCCCAGTCGTATCAGAGGCAAAATTCCTGGGACTCATTTTTGACAAAAAGTTGACATTTGTTCAACACATTCGTCAGCTACGTACGAAGTGTACGAGAGGGCTTAACATCCTCCGCTCTCTCTCTTCTACCTCTTGGGGTGCAGACCGATGCACTCTACTACGTCTGTACCGTGCACTTGTACGCTCAAAATTAGATTATGGGTCTCAGGTGTATGCATCTGCCAGAAATAGCGCCGTTCGTTGGCTAGACCCCATCCATCACCAAGCCATTCGAATCGCTACTGGTGCATTCCGAACATCACCTGTCCAAAGTCTGTATGTCGAAGCAAATGAACCATCGTTGTCGCTTCGACGAATGCAGTTGTCTCTACAATATGCCTTCAAGCTGAAGTCCCTGCCGGACCATCCCACGTGGACATCCGTTTTCGAGCCACGATGGGAAAATCTTTATAACACACGGCGGACCACCAATCGCCCATTCGGCATTCGTGTTCAAGAGCTACTCAATGAGCTTAACATCTCGGTAGACAAGGTCGCTCGATCACCAAAGGAGCCCCTTCCACCCTGGCATGCACAAACACCAGCATGTGACTTCTCGCTCAAACTTGCGACGAAGTCAAATACTCCAGCCTCTGTCTACCTTCAGCTCTATTCACAACACCGTGCAGAACATTCTGACTTCTTGCCAGTTTACACAGACGGCTCGAAGTCAGAATCGTATGTGGGATCTGCTGCTGTCTTTCCAAATAATACCGTATCAGAGCAGATACCCCTTGACTGCAGTATTTACACTGCAGAGCTGCATGCCATAGAGTTAGCTCTAGATCACATAAGAAAACACCGTTACCAACGGAGTATTATATATGCCGACTCAATGAGTGCACTACAGGCTTTATCAGCGATGTCACACACTAATCACCCAACCCTGTCCCGAATCCAGCAGATAATATACAGCCTCTTTGTAAGTGGATTCGATATCCGATTCTGCTGGATTCCCAGTCACATCGGGATTAGAGGAAATGATTTGGCTGACACTGCAGCCAAATCGGCAGCCCTGACGGATAATCTTGACCTGTTAGTCCCCTATACAGACTACAGGCAAGTGATCCGTAGTAACCTACAATCTCAGTGGCAAGATTCGTGGCATCGACTGATTACTACAAACAAACTATGTCGAATTAAGCCTATGATCCATCCATGGCGGTCCAGCTTACGCAGGGATCGCAAAGAGGAAGTTGTTCTTGCTCGGCTCCGCATAGGACACTGTCATCTAACACACGCCTTTTTGCTGAGGGCTGATGACCCTCCTATGTGCGAGCAGTGCGACACCATTTTATCCATCAAACATATTTTATGTGACTGTACCAATTTTAGAAATGCTCGTTATACCGCTTTTAACCATCTGACTGAGCCGTATACACTCAGTCAGATTTTATCCGACAAT
Source organism: Mastigoproctus giganteus (assembly GCF_048544385.1). NCBI lineage: Eukaryota > Metazoa > Arthropoda > Arachnida > Uropygi > Thelyphonidae > Mastigoproctus > Mastigoproctus giganteus. The sequence goes on along the minus strand of NC_143583.1, from coordinate 115,041,742 downwards.
GACCATGTGTCTGCTATTTTTAGTTTCCTAAAAACGGTAAACCTTTTTACTCGTATTTAAAAAAAAAAAAAAAAATCTTATTATTCTAAGGTTTACTATTGTTACTCGTTTACAGATATTTGTCTTTTACAGTTTATACTTGTTTTTATACTCTGACTTAGTGACCTAATTCATTAGGTCACTGAATGTTTTACTAATTTTGCTGACAAAGTTTTGGCGCATTATAGCCTAAGTTGCTGATGCGCCAATAAAACTCAACTAACTAACTAACTAACTAACTGATGGCACCGCTCCTGCCTCCACGTGGCGGGGCCGGTAACCTTGGGGAAAAGTTATCCTCCGGGGCCAAAAGGAGCAATCATGGATTTTGACAATTATCCCGCACTTGAGCCTAAACGCTCAACTCGTGACCTGATTGAAACCGAACATGACGTATCACAAACCAAAAGACAACGTAGAAACGAGAATCAGCAGGAATTCCCAACATTTCTTATATTCCATTCTCTCTCATCCAAGCCTATGAGTGCCCTTTCACCATTTCTAATTCAGAAATGTCTAGAAAGCATGGCTGGTTCACCGAAAATGGTGAAAAGACTCCGATCCGGAGATCTACTAATTGAAACAGCGAAATATCAGCATTCTCAGGCTCTACTAAAATTATCAAATTTTGGAGGAATTCCTATACAGGTCACCCCTCATGCTACACTAAATAGTTCAAAAGGAGTAATAGCTGAGTGAAACTTGATGAATGTCGCTGAAAATGAGATAGTCGAAGAACTAAAAGAGCAAAAAGTCGTCCAGGCAAAACGAATAATGATTAAAAAGGATGGTGAACTTGTTCCAACTAGAAACATTATTCTAACGTTCGCTACACCTACCTTACCATCATGTGTGAAAGCCGGATACCTAAATTGCCGAGTACGTCCGTACATTCCCAACCCAATCAGATGTTTTAAGTGTCAAAAATTTGGACACTCGCAAACAGTATGTCGAGGGGACACTACCTGCCCGAACTGCGGCTCCAAAGATCATGCACAAACTGACTGCACTGCAGAAAATCCACAATGCCCAAATTGCAAAGGCCAGCATCCAGCGTATTCAAAAAATTGCGAACTCTGGAGAGTAGGCAAAAAGATTCAGAAGTACAAAGTCGAACAAAAGGTCACCTATTAGGAAGCAAGTTATGCTCGATATGCCAAAAATTATGTATGCTGCAGCAACCAAAAAATATCAATCAACAGCAACACAAACGGCAGTAACAGTACCACCATCCATTTCAATTGCTGATTGGGCTCGAACAGTGCTATCATCCCCACAGCAGTCATCTACAGAACAATTTAAAGTAACTTCTGCTAGCAATACCCCGCTAACAGTCCCACCAACTGCTCCTGATACCGTAGCAGAAACTGCAAAATCAAAAGCATCACCACCAAAAAGTTCAAACCAACCATGCTCAGCAAATATGGATATTGATTCTGGTACCCTACAGAATGAACCAATACTAGATCTACATGCAGAAGATGATATGGAAATTGGACGCCCCACTTTTCCAAAAAAAGAAAAGATGAAACTAGATCGAGGCAAACAGGCAGGACATAAAAAACAGACAGAACCATACACAATTTCTAAAATTAAATAATGCACAACATTATACAATGGAACTGTAGAGGTCTACGAAGCAATATTTTAGATATTTATGAACTAATCAAACAACATAGTCCAGTTATCCTATGCCTGCAAGAAACCAATCTAACCCCACAAGTGACTCCAGTGATCAAAAACTATAGTATCTATCAACAGGACAGAAGCAATACTAATTCAACAAGAGGAGGCGTAGCCATAATTGTCGACAACAAGGTTCTTACAAAACAGATCCCGCTGCAGACCACATTAGAGGCTTTAGCAGTACGAATTGATCTGAGTGTTATGTTAACAGTAGTCTCACTGTACCTTTCCCCAAACCAAGAATTCACTGTGAAAGAGCTGGAGGAACTTATAAGGCAGTTTCCATCGCCTTTTATTCTACTAGGAGATTTCAATAGGCACCACCCTATGTGGGGATCTCCCCAGATAAACAAAAGAGGAAAACTCATTGAAACAATTATTGATAACCAGAATCTCACATTATTAAATACTGGTGCTGACACCTATATTCACTTTCCAACCGGAGTATTTACTGCCATAGACTTATCAATATGTTCCCCAAAATTGTTCCCAATCATTCAGTGGTCAGTCTCAAATAACCCACTGAACAGCGACCATTACCCGATTATTTGCAAATTGCAAACAAACAGAACCTCACATATAATCAGTCCCATAAAATGGAAATTCTCCAAAGCAGATTGGAACAAGTTCACCAATGCAATTTCCTTTGATGATCAAGTTATTAAAAACCAGCCTATTGATGATGTTACCGACCATATTACTACACAAATAATAACAGCTGCAACCAGTGCCATCCCAAAGTCATAATCGGTCCACATAGATATGCCAATATTTGGTGGAATCGTGATTGTCGAGATGCTAAAAAAGAACGGAATAAGGTATGGAATCTTTTTCGCAAGCATCCAACAACCGAGAACCTAATTAATTTTAAGAAACTCAAAGCCAAGGCACGTTACGTGCAGAAAAAAGCAAAAAAAGACTCTTGGATCCGGTTTGCTTCTACCATCACTAAAAATACTGAAAGTAGAAAAATATGGAATAAAATAAAGAAACTAAATGGAAAATACCTCCCAGAACTAACACCTATTCTAAGCTGGAAGGGTAAAGAGTTTTCCTCTTCAGTGGATATTGCAAATGCCCTGGCAGAATGCTTTTCTCAAATATCAGCCACGGCAGCATATGAGCCTGCCTTCAAACAGTATAAAGCCAACGCAGAAAAGTATAAACTGAACTTTCATACAACGGCATCTCTCTCATATAACAGACCTTTTACATTACTGGAACTAGAGAGCTCCCTAAACCGGTCAGCGAATACTGCACCAGGGCCTGATGGAATATACTACATGATGATTAAACATCTAAACAATCAAGCTGTGAATTCACTACTGGCATATTTCAACCGGCTATTCTCAGAAGGTTACTTCCCTCTTTCTTGGCGCCACTCAGTTGTCCTAGCCTTTCCTAAACCTGGAAAGGATCAATCAGAACCACAAAACTATCGGCCAATATGTCTCAGCAGTTGCCTTGGTAAGATAATGGAAAAAATGATTCATGCTCGATTAGTCTGATTTCTAGAATCTTATTCGGTAATGGACAAGAATCAATATGGCTTTAGAAAAAATCGATCAACTCTAGATCTTATAATCAAGGCAGAATCCAACATACGGAATGCTTTTATCCGTAGAGAACATCTCGTCATGGTCTGCCTGGACATTGAAAAAGCCTTTGATACAACCTGGCGTTATGGCATACTTCAAAATCTCTATGCCACAGGACTTTGGGGCCAGCTACCACTAATCATACAGAGCTTTCTCCAAAATAGAACATTTCAGGTGCGTTATTGCAATACACTGTCCCAAAAGGTTGTTCAGGAAGAAGGGGTCCCACAAGGATCAGTTCTTAGTGCAACACTCTTTGCAGTTATGCTGAACAATGCAACAGATAATATTCCGCTTAATGTCGACACTTATCTGTACGCAGACGACCTTACGATATCCTGTCATTCTCTAAATATGCACTCCATTGAACGCCAACTGCAACTCTCAATAAACAAAATAGAGTCATGGGCATCCCACAATGGCTATCGCCTATCCAGAACAAAAACAACTGCTATTCACTTTTGTAAAAAGCGACAGCTTCATCCAGATCCTGAGCTAAGGTTAGGAGCCCAACTAATACCACTTAGCAACAATATCCGGTTCTTGGGTTTAGTACTGGACACTAAACTTACCTTTCAAGCACATATAATGCAAATGAGAACTCAGTGCATGAGAAAGATGAATATTCTCAAAGTTATATCTTCTATGACGTGGGGAGCCGATCGCTTCACACTCTTACACTTATATTGTACTTTAATAAGATCTCGACTAGATTATGGAGCCCCAGTTTATGACTCTGCGCGTAAGACAGTACTAGCCCGGCTCAATCCAGTCCAGCATAGTGCTCTGAGGATTGCTTTAGGAGCCTTTAAGACCTCCCCAGTGCAAAGCTTGTATATAGACGCCAATGAACCACCACTACATCGTAGGAGAAAAGTATTGCTCCTTAACTATGCAGCCAAACTACATAGCCTCCCTTCTCACCCCATCTGGACATATTTGTTTGAACCTCAGTGGGAAAATTTGTATAAAAATAAACCCAATGAAAACAAACCTGCTGGTGTCCGGCTACAAGAGCTAACCAAAAATTGGAACATCTGTCTAGGAAACATCTCTCAAGCTGCAGATATATTACAAGCACCATGGGCAATGTATATACCTCTTTGCGATAACTATTTTCTACAGTGGGGAAAACATTCCCTATCAAATCACAATCTTAGACAGTTACATGCGGACCATGCATTGACCAATGCTCACAGTCTTCATATATACACAGACGGATCCAAGACTGATATATCCGTGGGAGCTGCAGTAATCAGTCCTACATCCACTGTTTCTGTACAATTACCATGTGAATGCAGTGTATTTACTGCCGAATTATATGCAATCAAAATGGCTCTAAATCTCCTTAATGATCTTTTAAATATCCAGGTCATAATATACACAGACTCTTTAAGTGCAATGAATGCCCTACAGGAAAAACCACAAAATTCCCATCCACTTCTCACACAAATCAGATCACAGTTATATCACCTCAATAAAAATAAGCTGACTGTCACGTTCTGCTGGATACCCAGCCACGTCGGAATTCCCGGAAATGAGCGTGCAGACGAAGCAGCAAAACACCCTGCTTGCTTTGATCCCATCCCAGTTCCCTTTTCTGATTACAAGCCAATCATACGGAGGATATGTACAGAGATGTGGTCTGAAAAGTGGCATAATCAGATATCAAACAAACTTTTTGAAATAAAACAAAACCCACAGCTATGGAGATCTAGTTCCCGATTAACCAGGCACGAAGAGGTCGTGCTTGCAAGAGCACGAATTGGTCATACGCACCTAACACACCTTTTTTTACTGCTAGGAGAAGAGCCTCCTCTCTGCTCGCATTGTAGTTCCATTCTTACAGTGAAACATATTATTATTGAATGTGCACACTATGGTTCAGCTAGAATTGAATGTTTCAGATCTTTAATCACCTCACAAAAACCCTTGCAATTAGCTCATATACTTGGAGATGATGCCAATCTATCAGAGCTGTTTAAATATCTAAAAATGAGAAACGTATACAGTCACTTCTAGAACAATTCCTTTCATATATTGACCAACAATCTTAAGTTATAGGCGCATTTTGGCCATAGCAGCCCTTGCGCCAATAAACCCCACTTCAACAACAACTATTGAAAAAATTGTCATGGCATTGCTATTGTTAATGGGAAGTTGCATTTTCAAAACGTGTGTGCATGATTGTTTCCTTAGCATTATCAGCAGAACTGAAGGAACAATGATTTAGCATGCATTCCATGCTTCTTGGCCAGTATAAACACAAAGGTGACTCCTCCTTAGAACAAAAAACATAGTGATTGTAGATGAATTCTGGATGTACTATAATACATCAGAAAGTAAATATCCAAGTTCGGAATGAAACCATACATGCATGACTTGACCTTGGGTGCCAGCATTAGCCAGGAAGTTATTATTCTCTGTTCTTGGATCATAAAGGAGGGATTCTGAAACATTATCTGGAAAGAGGAAAAACATTAATGAATGTCAAATGCCCTGATGCTTCTGAGTCATTTAAAGCCAGCAATTTGAAAGTAGTGTCATGGTGTGCTGTCCTCAGTAATATGTCTGCAGCATGATAACATCTATCTTCACACCACCTGTCTTCTACAATTAATCATATGTAGGAGGTGAAGTGTAGGTATTATTTTTTCCCTTTATAGGCTGCCTTCCCTATTTACCAGTCTTTTCTCCGGGAGCACCATAGCCTTGGTTTTTTTTGTGCCAGTAAAATCCAAATCCAAGCCTCTGCTCCATGTGATTATTGCTTATTTTCCCTCTTCCTTTTTTAACCACTAAGAAGATATCACTTCTTGTCATTAAGGTGGTCAGGATGGCAGTACACAAATGGCTTCAGCAACCACCACAAAACTTCTTTCAAGGAATTGAGTCATTAGTGCAGTGTTGAAGCATGTCAAACATAATGGGGACTATATTGAAGATTGTTATGCATAGTTCCTTTGTATTTTTCATAATTTTAGCTGGTGTTTCTTCAGCGGTGTTTTCCGTAGTAGCAGATTTTAGATTTTTATTTTTCAGCTAAATGTGGATTATTCCTATAGCCATTATTCTTAAAGCATTCACTAAGAAATAATGAAACAACTTTGACTTCGGTAAAACTTGTGTGATTAGTGCATGAAAGGTTGTTATATAAACATGAAAGGTTGTTATATAAACTGGATAAAATTGGGATTACTGGTATGATCCTTCATTTGATCAGAGTGTTGGATGTAAGATAATAGATAGGGGTAGTCGTAAATGGGCATTCTTTAGGGAGGATCAGGATAGCAAGTGGAGTCCCTTAGGTATCAATGTTGAGAGTGTTCTTGTCTTTCTTAATGGCATTGATGAGAGTGTGTATGGGAAGTTGTCAAATTTTTCTCATAGTTTAAAGGTAGTAAGGATGCTTAATGACCAGAACCAGGCCATTCTGTGTCAAAATTCCTTAGATTGGTTGCACAAATTGTCTGAAAAATGGCAACAAAACTTTAATTCCTATAAATGAAAGGTTTTTTCTGGGAAACAGAAATCTAAAGTTGCAGACTAGGGGAAGGGGAACTAAAGGTGATTCATGATTATACAACATCCTCAAAAAAAAAAGAAACCACAATGTCAAACACCATATTGTCTCCAATAGTTTGTCTAGTTCTTCCTTGAGTTTATTTAAATTATAAACTACTGTAACAACAGATGGAAGTTTGTTACAGCAGTCAAACACCATTTGGGTAAAAGAAACTTATGCACATGTATTGTGCAACTGTCATTCCTCAGTTTGAATTTGTGCCACTTCATGTGTGTGTGTGGTCTGAGTAAGAGGAAGAATCCCATCAGCATTGAGCTTGCTCAATTGATTCAAAGCCTTTCATAACATTCAAATGAATGTTATGAAGTCAGCTGCATTCTTTTCTTGTAATCTTGTATTTCTTTTCTTAATTTCTTGTAAGGCAAAGGCAGATTTCTCGTAATCTGCCTTTGCCTACCTAACCTCCTTTGTGACTTGATTACAGACTAGCTTATATCTGCCATAGGGTTCTGTGTTGCTGATAATTTATATGCATCCCATACATTTTTTTTTCTCTGCCACATGCCTCGTTAATTCATCTGACATACGTTTAGGCCTGAACCACGAACAGTATTTCTTAGTTGGTATGAAAAGCCTAGTTTCCTCCAAGATTAAGTCCCTGAAGGCTTCCTGTTTAGAATTCACTGTTGGTAACATCAGTTGATCCCACTGTATAGAATTTAAAAACTGGCTGAGACCACTGTAGTCACCTTTACGAAAGCAAAAACCCTTTTCTTTACCCTTGATGGTAGTTACATCTATAAGTAATTCCCACATCAGTACACTGTGATCACTGTTACATAGTGGTTCCTTTATCTACAAATCCTTAATGCATGATAAGTCCCTGCTGATAATCAGATCAAGAGTATTACTTTCTCTAGTTGCCCTTCAACCATGTTGCTTAGAAAACAATCCTCCAATAAATCCACAAAATTCTTGCTAGCATGTGAGTGACCAATCCACAAGTTCCAGTCAATATCTGGAAAGTTAAAATCCCCCATTACATGACATTCTGATTTACTGGCCCACTCTAGTTCTCTGCATAACTGTTCACTGTACTCATCAGAGTCATTAGATCTATAACACACTCCTACTCTCATTTTCCATTTCCCAGTGTTTATGTCACACCAAACAGACTCAACATTGCACTGTCCACCCATGTCAACTGGATACCCTTCCTTAGATTTTATGCATTTCTTAACTAACAGCATAGCCCCTCCTCCCTTCCTACCCTGTTTATCCTTTCTGTACATTTTGTACTCCCCAAATTCCAATTGTCCACTACTTATATCTGTTTGACACCATGTCTCCGATTTCCGAACAATATCTGCCTTTGATTAATGAAGCCTTGATCAGCACTTCAAATGGATTGAATTTATTTACTATACTTCTAGCATTGGTATACATGCACCTGTTCTTACCTTAGTTACCCTAACCCAGCTCATGTATTTACTTGTTCCATGATGACTACCAGCAGCTCTTGAAATCCCTAGCAACTTGCTCTCTAGGCTGCTGCTTATTACAGTAGAAGCAGTTCAAGAATCACTTTCGCTTCTGCCTGCGGCTGCTGTTACTCTTTTAGTCTGTAAATCCCTCCAAGCTGGCAGTTTTCTGACCCACCTAACACTGCCTCGATAGCATCAGCAAATATTCTTGCACCTTTTCTATTTAAGTGTATCCCATCCTTGTAGAAGCAGTCTTTCCTGCTAGCAAGCACAGACCATTTTGAAAAAAATTCTACCCTTTGAGCCTTGCACAATTTCTCCAGGGCCAAATTGATTGACAAGGCTTTCGTCATATACTCCCTCTTATCGTGTCTGGTCAGAACTGCAGACACTTTCAAATTTAACCCCAAATTAAAAAAAAAATTTTCAGCATTGACCTGTACTTGTTAAGTAAAACTGCAGATTTCTTACTTTTAAGGTCATTAGTGTACAACTAATGACCTTAAGACCAACATGTACAACAATATATCACCTTTTGTGTCCTTAAAAGATGATATCTGCCTTACATCATCATCAACTTTTGCCTCTGGTGACATACCCTGGTCCTGTTCCACCTATCCTTTTTGCATAATATATTCCCCATCTCTCTGACAATAGAGTCACCAACAATAACTACTTCCTGTGGGACCAGTGCATTCTGCCTTGGGGATTGCCACTGTGTTGCCCATCAGAATGCTGAGTTGGCACCTAATTTCTTCACAGTCTGCACCTAGCACACACACAAAGACATCCTCCTTGGCCAGATCATGTCCTGTTCTAGACAGGTCTGCCAACATTTCACATTTTGCATTTTTGTTTTAGACTGTGATTGTGTTGGAGAATCGCCCCCGCCCCCTTCGGTTTTCTCGCGAGCCACAGTACTACTGATGCTTTGCTGCTCTAGTCTGGGTCATGATTCTGTTTAAGTATAATTTAATTAACAATGAAATTTAATAAGATTAATAAATTTTACCAGTTAATTGATAATTAATCGGTAAATAATCGATAATTAAATAGTACTAAATATATCACTATTTAGCTTTACGTTAAACCTTACGCTATGAAGTTTGGGATTTATATTACGCTATTCTGTTTCATATAATAATCGCGGTAAGTTATGAATGGTAAGATCTACGGACACTAATTATTAACTTTCCAAATCGTTATCTAAATTCAAATAAACCAGGAAGCTTGACTAGGACTATAAAGCTACTTATCGAAAATAATTTAATATAACTGTTAAGTCAATAAAATTACATTTGTCTTCCCTGTTTCTCTCTCTTGAAGTGCTATTTCTTTTTCAGATGTGACCTGTAAACCCAAATACAGAATTCTAAAGCAGTCTTACCATCATTTCAGAGGGATATTCTTTACATGACTCACAAATCATAGACAACGCATCATGTACTTTCCTGGCCACCTCTATACTGTGCATAAGAATTTCATATTTGATTGTATTATAGTCCCTAAGTCTTTCCTATCCTGAACCACTTTTAACTCCTCTTCCCAAGCTTATAAGTAACTCGCTCAGTTCTGTAGGTGCAAAACTTTACGTTTAGAAGCATTAAACTTCAGTTGCCATTTTAGAGATCCTCTGCAACCATGCTAGTTATTTTGAAGCAACATGGCCTGATGCTGCTTGTTAACCAACCTTCCTACCTTTAAACCATCAGCAGATTTACCTTTATTACTTCCTTTTCAATGCCATTAAAGATTATAAATAGGAGGGAATCAACTGATAACTGAGATTCTGTCAGAAAAAGTACATGGGGTTTGGCAGACTGCAAGTGGAAATGGACATCATTGAGATTAGAATTGAGACCACGTATATTTGTGAAATGAACTAGGAAGTACACTGTGTGATTTTTTTTTTTTTTTTTTTTTTTTTTGGCTGTGGGGTCACTTCAAGGCCAATGTATATCAAGGAAGTGTCCCTAACCTGGCTGTCTTAAAGGACAACATAACACAGCATATGCGGAAGCACTGCAAGATCATCTAGACAAGACTTCAGTTATAGCTCAGACACAGCATGGTTTTGTTAAGGGGAAGTCTTGCCTGACCAATTTGATTGGATACTATGATGCAGTTACAAAAGAACTGGATGCAGGGAATAACTTTGATATTATATACTTGGATCTTAGAAAGGCTTTTGATACTGTTGCACATGGAAGACTGCTGCACAAATTGGAGCAGTGTGGCATTGGAGGCAAATTGCTGCTATGGATAAAGGGGTGGTTGAGGGGGAGAAGACAGAGTGGTAATCAATGGACACTACACATCGTGGACTAATGTTATTATTGGAGTCCCTCAGAGTTCAGTATTGGGTCCGTTATTGTTTTCTGTGTTTATAAATGATATTTATGATGGTATATCAAGCTTAATATCCAAGTTTGCAGATGATACGAAGGTTGGCAGGGTTGTCAAGGACACTACTGACACTATGCTACTGCAACAGGATCTGGAAAGGTTGAGCAGATGGGCTGAGAGGTGGCAAATGAAGTTTAATATTGACAAATGTAAAGTACTACGTATGGGAAACAGCAACTCCAGTGCAACGTATCAACTCTGTGGTACTACACTGACAGTGGTAGAGAATGAAAGGGACCTGGGGGTGGTTGTGCAGGCATGAGTTTTCTGAGCAGTGCAGACGGGCTGCAAGAGTAGCTCATGGTGTATTGTCGATGATATATAGGAATTTTTCTAGCAGGGATAAGGAGGTGATTATTCCCTTGTATAAGGCAATGGTCAGACCACACATAGAGTACTGTATACAGGTCTGGAGGCCTCATTTCAAGAATGATGTAGAGATGCTGGAACGAGTACAGAGAAGGGCAACAAGATTAGTGAATAGACCAAAGGGGTGTTCTTACGAAGAAAGGCTTAAGTTTTGCAAATTACAGTGTCTGGAGACTAGGCACCGGCGAGGTGATCTGATAGAGGTGTATAAAGCCTTGAATGGTTTGAGCATGCTCAATGCTGATGGGATTTTTCCTCTTGCTCAGAATAATCACCTGAGAGGGCATAAATTCAAATTGAGAAAAGACAGATGTAGGATAGACGTGAGGAAATTTGCCTTTAGCCAGCGGGTGGTTGGTTGGTGGAATAGACTTCCATCCCTTGTTGTGGAAGTGGTTATTTTTTATTTATTTATTTTTTGGCTGATGCTGCATAAGCTTGCTTTCTTGCATCAAATGCCTATGCTAATACTCCAAAAATGTTGCATTTGGCAGTCGAGCACACTATACATCGAATGCAATTTCTGGTCCAGAACAATGGTAATCATATCGAAAACCAACTCCACCATCAGCGGCATCATTGACCATCAGGAGTAAACTGTGAGTGAGTTTGGAGCTTTAGGTCAGTTTAGTTCAGTTTCTTTCTAATTTTTTTGCAAAGAGCAGAAATAAAAATTTGTAATTTCATTAAAATTTGTCTTATTTATTTATTTGTTGGTACTTTGTCAAGTCTTTCCTCTTGTACAGCACCATATTATCCCCTATCAGCAGATTTTGAAACAATTTTTTTTTTTTTTTTTTTTTTTTTTTTTTTCCACAGGATCCTTCTCCCCATGCCTTGAATAGTTTATTTACTAATTTTAGTGGCATTGCACTTGTTACTTAGAGACACAGAGTGCTCTGAATAGGGATACTTTAATTATGGCCACCATGTACATCACCAAGGATGTCAAGACTACTACTCTGGATTTCTAAGAGGTAAAGCTAAACATTTTAATGATTTATGCTCCAATGTCGAGCCATGATGACAAAGAGGTTGAAGAAATGTACACCAAAATTGAGAGTCTTCTAGATGAGCAGAAAACCCACTACACTATCATTATGGGGGACTTCTGTGCTAAGGTCGGAAACAGACAAAAGGTTGCAGAAAGGGGAACTATAGGAAATTTTGGAATTGGTGAAAGAAATGAAAGAGGTGAAAGACTTATGGCATTTGCAGATGAATATGGCTGAAACAAAAGTAATGATGAACAATGCCTCAGAAAGATATATAATCATTGAAAGAGCAGTAATTGAAAAGGTGGTTTCATATACTTATCTGGGACAAGTCATCAGCTACAATAAAGATAAATGGCTGGAAGTCAAGAGAAGAATAAATTTTGGATGGATAGCATTCAAGAAATATTGTCACATACTGAGGAGAAAAAATGACAAGAGGTTCTCTGTTTCTGTGATGATCAATATATGCTAAGTAATTTAAAACAGAGAACCTTTTGTCGTTTTTTGCCTTCATTCTGGGTGGTTGGCCCCAGTTGAAGTCATCTAGATTGTCGGTAAAAAGCGATAATATATATATATATATTTTTTCTTTTTTTTTGCGTTTTCTTAAGTCCCTGATGGTATCATTATTGGATTGATTTACTTTTTCTAATAATTCTTTATATTATCCTTAATATTCTATATATATATATATATATATTAAAGGGGCCTCAAAGTTAAATATGTCCTAGGGCCTATTTCATCCTTAATTCAGCCCTGTATTGAGACCTAGCTGCACTTAGCACAGAAATATTTGTCCACACAACAGTTCTTTGAGCTTGGGGAATAGATCAGTTTTGTAAGGAAGTGAGGTAGTGCTTCCCATTTGTAATCAGTGAATACAAGCTGCACAAACTGTGATATGAGGCTTTGCATTGTGCTGGAGTATGAGCACACCAGCTTATAACATCTTTGTCTGCTTCTGATGAATTTTCAGGATAATTTCTCATGAAGAAATGTTGCATGGAGCCTCCAGATACTGATCTTCCAAGTGATAATTTAATCAGCAACAGACAGTAATGCATTCATGATTTTATGCTACGATGACCATTTCTTTCACCTTTGGTTGTTGCTGGTGATACTTAGAGGAGCATGGTGAAGATGGATGCTTCCTGAGCTGATTGTGACTTCAGTTCATGTGTCCATGTCTCATCAGAGAGAGAGAGAGAGAGAGTGTGAGTGAGAATCTTTATCACAACATTTGATTGTAACTGGCCACAAGGTTAAGTATTGCAGCTTTCCCTTCACGGCCAAAAGGCCAGGGGTTTACAGATAAGAGGTGTTACAAAGACATTAAATACCATAACACATTTAAGAACAAGGTGACATTAAATGATATAGGGATAAAATGAAATAACAAATACATATACAATTTACAGTAGTGACTGTTGTCCTCACAGTCAGTGGAAATAATACATTTTAAAAAACTTTTCTTCATTGTAATTTCTTTACACTTTGTTTATTGTTCATCTGTCAGTGACCTTTCATTTTTGTAAAACCTCACTTAAAATTCGGTGAGCAAATGATTTTGGTATTCCAGATTTGTTGACTATTTCTTCACAGTCTGTGTATAAGTCTGTCTTCCTTCAAAACGGTGGTAATATGACTTCCGTTGTTGATCTACTGTTGACCTGCTACACAGTTCCTGCAACAATTCATAAATTTGTGTTGACATTTGACCATGTAAACTTTCAAAGTTGATAAAAGATCTTTGATATGAAACTATAATGTAACCTGAAGCAATATCACCATCAATTTTTAAAAGCCTCTATGCAAACATTCAATGCAGGAACTTAACAACTTAACTTGTTCAAGCACACTAATGTTGAGGTTAAACTTCAGATTATTATCCTGATAAATATCAGTCACACAGGTGTTTGGAGTGAGGAGCACATGCGCAGTATGCATTACTTTTGGGATAACCCTCTTATGCACCAGGGCTTTCATTGTTCAATCATTGTCTACTATCTTTTTTTGCTCTATTAAACTAGCCGGTTCCTTTTTCATCTATCTCTGTATCCTTCTTGATATATTTTCTTAATTGGTTCCAAGGAAGTACCGTGCTAATCAATACATTATTATATACAATGGATTATTGTTTTTTTAAAATTTTTTTTTTTTTAAATTTTACCAAACGTACACCTTTGCCGGCCTTTAATTACGCTGTAATGCCTTACCAACAATCAATTATTTATTATTTGGTACCAAAAAATTAAAAACGGATTTTTAGAAATGTTTATTACTGAAAGCCAGAAACAATCTTGGCTAAGGTATAAAAAGCCCCTCATGAGAAGCATGCAAAAGTTCGATAAAATTTACCGGTAAAAGTACTTTGCTGTAATGGCATTTGTATTGTTGCTCGCTCGGTAAACAGACTGTGGGTATTATCTGTCTGGAGTATAAGTTGAATCCCTTGGGAGCTTGAAACCCTCCCGAAGTGGAGGGGCAGTAACCTGACCTTTTTTCTTTAGAATCACTAATTAATTAACTAATTGAATCACGAACAGAGTCATATTGGAAGTTCTGGCACCGTAAAAAATGTTCGTAACGTGGTTTCACCGGTAAACTTTTTTGAAGTTTCCATGTTTTTCTTGTGGGCTTCCTTTACCTTTGCCTTTTTTTCTTAATAACAATTTATCCACTAGTCGACCAGTGATTCTAAAGAAAAAAGGTCAGTTTACCCCCTCCACTTCAGGAGCATTTCAGTCTCCCGTGGGATTCAATTTCTACTCCTGACCGATAAAACCACTATATGTTTACTGAGCGAGCAACAATACAAATGCCGTTACAGCAAAGTTCTTTTACCTGTAAATTTATCAAACTTTTGCATGCTTCTCATGTGGGCTTTAAAACCTTTGCCACAATTTTTTATTGCTTTGAAAAAAAGTTCAACTATGAAGTTTGTACACACTTTTTCTTCTGTTTCTCACTATGCATGTCTATAATAATGAACTGCATTTTCTATAGCATGTCCAACTCTAGAGCTTCGTTCGATGTTAGGATCAGCATTCATAAGAAAATCAGAAACATCTTCAACCTTCCTGAGCAACATTGAAAGATCATTTAATGAAAATTCCCTTGTAGACACCTGGACATCTTCATCATTTTTTTCCCTTCTTCATCTTCGTATGCTTGCTGCGCCAAGGCGCCTCCGTAGCCAGGTGGGAAGGAGCAGCAGTGCATAGCACACGCTTCTTGATTAGACCGGCGTTCGAGCCCGTCACCACCAAATACAGAGGATGCGGAAAGGTCAGGGAATGACCACCGCATATTCCCGGAGCAATATGGCCTTAGTTGCCAATGCTCCTAAAAACCAAATAACAATAACAATGCTCGCTACTCCTCAATTTGTAGAGGAGTTTCATGAACAAGCTCTTGTGAATATGATTCCACGTATGGCATATATCTGCATTTAAATTCTCAAATCTGAGATCATTTCCAAGCTGAGCAACGTTTTCTGAAATATTATTAATTTGCATTTCAAATTCATTTTGTTTTTAATTACAGTTCTAACCGACGACTCATTCATTCCTTTATCACTTGCTATTTTAGCAAATGATGCACCATCTTCGTGACTCTTTATAATTGCAAGTTTTTGTTCTAGTGATGACTATTTATGTTTGTTTGATGTATTATCTTGTTGACGTTTCCTCTATTTTCTCATAATTACTGTATTAATAAAATAATTTTCACAATGCAAACTGCGAGATAGTCAGTACAACCACGAGCAACTGAGACGAAAACAAGCAAACACAACTGTCCTCCAATTACGCTAATACAACAGTGAAAAGTGAACTGCATGCATGAACGTTGCCGCAGCAGCGTTCTTGCATGTGGCAACATAGCGGTTACGGCCAGCAACTGAATTTGACATTCAGATTTGTTTTAAAATCATAAACAGTTTTGTTTTTGTTTTAAATTTATTAATCTTTAAAATTATTTTTAAAATTATAAACCGCATTGTAGCAAAATCCACGCTGATCAAATTTGCGTTACGCAAGATATTACTGTAGCTGTACTTTTGTGATGGCAGCTGTAAAATCGTTCCATAATTCACTTGTATTTGTCATCCTCATGCTGTCTTCCCAGACAGAGGCATGCAGTATCTTGTATTCCTCTTTCCTGAATTTGAAATCCTTTGAAACTGCAACTTTCTAGAGCTCCAAAGAGGGCTGACAGCCAATCAGTCCCTTCGGAGCTCTTACCAGTAACAGGAATTGTGCTTTAAAGGCAAACTGTAAACTGAAGTTTTCAAGAAAGGAGACCTGATTGTGCAAAGACCCAGTTTTTTTTTTTTTCTCCTCTACAGGAGAGGCCTGATTTGAGAATTTTTGAAGCCAAATTCAATGAGCTAGTGCTCTGTTTAAGATGAATCGAGATTCTGTCTTTAAACTTTATTCTTTCTTTTTATTCAATTTTTATTCCCAACATGTTTGGCCTTAGCTGCCAATGCACCATTAAAAACTAAATCAATCAATCAATCATAGGTGAAAAAAAAAAAAAAAAACATGTCCTGTCCAACATTAGGGAAAGGGACCACTGCTGTGTTGGTGGATTGATGTGCTCAGCAGATATCTTCATAAATATCTGCCCTGATCTTCATATCATTTGGAGGGGAAAGAACACCTTGATTATCAGGGAAACGGGGAACATGCTTTGTAAAAAGGATAGGTGGAATAGGACCAGGGTATGTCTGCCAGGGGCAAAGGTTGATGACGTTGTAGAGCGGATATCATCTTTTAAGGGCACAAAAGGTGATATAGTTGTACACGTTGGCACCAATGATATTAAGAGTAGGAGACCGGCGGAATTACTTAGCAAGTACAGATCACTGTTGAAAAAAAGCCGTGAATTAGGGTTGAACTTGAAAGTGTCTGCAATTCTGCCCAGACACGATAGGAGGGAGTATATGATGAGAGCCTTGTCGATCAATTCGGCCCTGGAGGGATTGTGCAAGGCTCAAGGGGTAGAATTTTTTTCAGCCTGGACTGTACTTGTTAACAGGAGAGATTGCTTCTACAGGGATGGGATACACTTAAATAGAAAGGGTGCAAGAATTTTTGCTGATGCTATCGAGGCAGTGTTAGGTGGGTCGGAAAACTGCTAGTTGGGGGGGGATACAAGGACTAATAGATTAACAGTAGCCACTGGCAGAGGTGGAAGTGATTCTTGCACTGCTTCTATTGAAATGAGCAGAAGTCTGAAAAACAAGATGCAGGATATTTCAGAGACTGCTGGTAGTCATTGCGGTACAAGTAAACACATGGGTTGTGTTAGGGTAGCTAAGAATAGAAACAGGTGCATGTATACCTGCGTGTACACCAATGCTAGGAGTTTGGTAATTAAATTTGATGAATTTGAGGTATTGCTCAAAACATCAAAGGCAGATATTGTTGGGATATCAGAGACGTGGTGTCACACAGATATAAGTAATGCGGAACTGGAATTTGGGGAATACAATGTGTATAGAAAGGATAGACAGGACAGGAGGGGAGGAGGGGTTATGCTATTAATTAAGAAACACATAAAGTCTAAGGAAGTGAAGCCAGTCGACATCGATGGACAGGGCAGTGTCGAGTCAGTTTGGTGTGACATAAGCATAGGGAAATCAAAATTGAGAGTAGGAGTGTGTTATAGGCCTAATGACTCTGATGAGTATAATAAGATATTGTACAGGGAAATAGAGTGGGCCAGTAAATCAGAGAGTCTTATAATGGGGGATTTTAATTTCCCAGATATTGACTGGAATTTGTGGGTTGGTCACTCGCACACTAGCAAGGCTTTTGTGGATTTATTGGATGATTGATTTCTACATCAGCATGTTCGTGAGGCAACAAGAGGGAGCAATACTCTTGATCTGATTATCAGTAGTGATTCTTCATGCATTAAGAACCTGCAGATAAATGAACCACTAGGTGGCAGTGATCACAGTGTGTTGAAGTGGGATTTACTCAAGGAGGTAACTACCATCAGAGGTAAAGGGAAGGGTTTTTGTTTTCGTAAAGGAGACTATATGATGGTCTGAGACATTAGCATTAGCATTAGTAGAGGCATTTGATGCAAGAAAGCAAGCTTATGCAGCATCAGCCAAAAAAAAAAAAAAAAAAAAAAAGTAACATAAATAAATAAAAATAACCACTTCCACTTCACTCCTTTGTTCGCTCGAAATACCTGTCCAGCTGAGCCTTAAACTTATTTAGGCTATCAACTTCCACGACAAGGGATGGAAGTCTGTTCCACCCACCAACCACCCGCTGGCTAAAGGCAAATTTCTGCACATCTATCCTACATCTGTCTTTCCTCAATTTGAATTTATGCCCTCTCAGGTGATTTTTCTGAGCTAGAGGAAGAATCCCATCAGCATTGAGCATGCTCAAACCATTCAAGGCTTTGTACACCTCTATCAGATCACCCCGCTGGTGCCTAGTTTCCAGACACTGTAATTTGCAAAACTTAAGCCTTTCTTCGTAAGAGAACCGCTTTGTCCCATTCACCAATCTAGTTGCCCTTCTCTGTACTCTTTCCAGCAGCTCTACATCCTTCCTGAAATGAGGCCTCCAGGCCTGTATACAGTACTCTAGGTGTGGCCTGACCATTGCCTTATAAAGGGAATAATCACCTCCTTATCCCTGCTAGAAAAATTCCTATATATCATTGACAATACACCATGAGCTACTCTTGCAGCTCGTCTGCACTGCTCAGAGAACTTCATATCTGCCTGCACCACCACCCCCAGGTCCCTTTCATTCTCTACCACTGTCAGTGTAGTACCACAGAGTTGATACGCTGCTCTGGGGTTGCTGTTTCCCATATGTAGTACTTTACATTTGTCAATGTTAAACTTCATTTGCCACCTCGAAGCCCATCTGCTCAACCTTTCCAAATCCTGTTGCAGCAGCATAGTGTCAGTAGTGTCCTTGACAACCCTGCCAACCTTCGTATCGTCTGCAAACTTGGACATTAAGCCTGATATACCATCATCAATATCATTTATAAATACAGAAAACAATAAAGGCCCCAATACTGAACCCTGAGGGACTCCACTAATAACATTAGTCCACGATGAGCAGTGTCCATTGATTACCACTCTCTGTCTTCTCCCCCTCAACCACCCCTTTATCCATAGCAGCAACTTGCCTCCAATGCCACACTGCTCCAATTTGTGCAGCAGTCTTCCATGTGCAACAGTATCAAAAGCCTTTCTAAGGTCCAAGTATATAATATCAAAGTTATTCCCTGCATCCAGTTCTTTTGTGACTGCACCATAGTATCCAATCAAATTGGTCAGGCAAGACTTCCCCTTAACAAAACCATGCTGTGTCCTAGCTATAACTGAAGTCTTGTCTAGATGATCCTGCAGTGCTTCTTTCACCAGTGCCTCCATTAATTTTCCGGGAACAGAAGTTAAACTCACAGGTCTATAATTACTTGTGTCAGCCTTTGATTCTCCTTTGTGAATTGAGGTCACATTTGCACATTTCCAGTCTATGGGTACCTCCCCTGAGTCCAAGGAAGCTCTCATAATTATGGCTAAGGGTTTGCTTACCTCCTTTGCTGCCTCCTTTAATATAACTGGATAGATCCCATCCACCCCAGGTGCCTTTCTTGTGTTTATCTTCAACAATTTCTCCTCCACTTTGCTCTCAGTTATTACAAGATTCTCTAGCTTACTGCTAGAATTGAATACACCTCTGGCATTCCCCTCGCTGAATAACTCCTCATGTGTGAATGTCGATGCAAAATATTCATTTAGTTTGTTAGCTACCCGAGCAGGGTCATCAACAGTTGACCCATCGATCTCAAGTGGACCAATCTGATTCATCCCCTTCCTTCTAGAGTTTACATAAGTAAAGAACTCTTTGCTGTTTTTCTTCGCATCCCTTGCCAAGGATCTCTCGTAATCTGCCTTCGCCTGCCTAACCTCCTTTGTAACTTGGTTACAGATCAACTTGTATCTATCATAGGCGTCCGTGTCACGTGTTAATTTGTATGTATCCCATGCATTTTTCTTCTCTGCCATATGCTTCATTAGTTCATCTGACAACCATTTAGGCCTAAACCTTGAACAATATTTCTTAGTTGGTATGTAAAGCCTAGTAGCTTCCACGATAAGTTCTTTGAATGCTTCCCATTTTGAATTTGCTGTTGGCAATATCATCAGTTGATCCCACTGTATAGAATTTAAATACTGTCTCAGTCCATTGTAGTCGCCTTTACGAAAGCAATACCCCTTCCCTTTACCCCTAATGGTAGTTACCTCTTTGAGTAACTCCCACTTCAGCACACTGTGATCATTGCCACCAAGTGGTTCATTTATCTGCAGATTCTTAATGCATGAAGAATCACTACTGATAATCAAATCAAGAGTATTACTCCCTCTAGTTGCCTCCCGAACATGCTGATGTAGAAAACAATCATCCAATAAATCCACAAAAGCCTTGCTACTGTGTGAGTGACCAGCCCCCAAATTCCAGTCAATATCTGGGAAATTAAAATCCCCCATTATAAGACTCTCTGATTTACTGGCCCACTCTATTTCTCCGAACAGTTTCTTATTATACTCATCAGAGTCATTAGGCCTATAGCACACTCCTACTCTCAATTTTGATCTCCCAATGCTTATGTCACACCAAACTGACTCGACACTGCACTGTCCAGCGATGTCGACTGGCTTCACTTCCTTGGATTTTATGTGTTTTTTAACTAATAGCATAACCCCTCCTCCCTTCCTATCCTGTCTATCCTTTCTGTAGACATTGTACTCCCCAAATTCCAGTTCTGCATTTCTTATATCTGTGTGACACCACGTCTCTGAAATCCCCACAATATCTGCCTTTGATGTTTTGAGCAATACCTCAAATTCATCAAATTTATTTACTAAACTCCTAGCATTGGTGTACACACAAGTATACATGCACCTGTTCTTTTTCTTAGCTACCCTAACACAACCCATGTGTTTACTTGTACCCCAATGATTCCCAGCAGTCTCTGAAATATCTGAGACAGTATTTAAATTCTGTGCAGTGGGACCAACTGATGATGTTACCAACAGCAAACTCAAAATGGGAAGCATTCAAGGAACTAATCTTGGAGGCTACCAGGCTTTACATACCAACTAAGAAATATTGTTCAAGGTTTAGGCCTAAATGGTTGTCAGATGAACTAATGAGACATGTGGCAGAGAAGAAAAATGCATGGGATACATACAAATTAATGGGTGACATGGAAGCCTATGATAGATATAAGTTGGTCTGTAACCAAGTCACAAAGGAGATTAGGCAGGCAAAGGCGGACTACGAAAAATCATTGGCAAAGGATGCAAAGAAAAACAGAAAAGAGTTCTTTACATACTTGAACTTGAGAAGGAAAGGGATGAATCAGATTGGTCCACTGGATATTGATGGTTCAACAGTTGAGGATCCTGCTCAGGTGGCTAACAATCTAAACGAGTATTTTGCATCTACATTCACGCATGAGGAGTTATTCAGGAAGGAGAATGATGTAGGTAAAGTAAACATTGGCAGTGAGCTGGATGATTTTGTAATAACTGAGAGGAAAGTGGAGGAGAGATTGTTGAGGATAAACATAAAAAAGGCACCTGGGGTGGATGGGATCTATCCAGTTATATTAAAGGAGGCAGCAAAGGAAGTATGCAAACCCCTAGCCATAATTATGAGAGCTTCTTTGGACTCAGGGGAGGTACCCATAGACTGGAGATGTGCAAATGTAACCCCAATTCACAAAGGAGGATCAAAGGCTGACACAAGTAATTATAGACCTGTTAGTTTAACTTCTGTTCCAGGTAAATTAATGGAGGCACTGGTTAAAGAAGCACTGCAGGATCATCTAGACAAGAATTCCGTTATAGCTCAGACGCAGCATGGTTTTGTTAAGGGCAGGTCTTGCCTGACCAATTTGATTGGATACTATGATGTAGTCACAAAAGAACTGGATGCAGGGAATAACTTTGATATTATATATTTGGATCTTAGAAAGGCTTTCGATACTGTTGCACATGGAAGACTGCTGCACAAATTGGAGCAGTGTGGCATTGGAGGCAAATTGCTGCTATGGATAAGGGGATGGTTGAGTGGCAGAAGACAGAGAGTGGTAATCAATGGACACTGCTCAACGTGGACTAATGTTATTAGTGGAGTTCCTCAAGGTTCAGTGTTGGGTCCGTTGTTGTTTTCGGTGTTTATGAATGATATTGATGATGGGATATCAAGTTTAATGTCCAAGTTTGCAGATGATACAAAGGTTGGCAGGGTCGTTAAGGACACTACTGATGCTATGCTGCTGCAACAGGATCTGGAAAGGTTGAACAGATGGGCTGAGAGGTGGCAAATGAAGTTTAACATTGACAAATGTAAAGTACTACATATGGGATACAGTAACCCCAGAGCAACGTATCAACTCTGCGGTACTACACTGACAGTGGTGGAGAATGAAAAGGACCTGGGGGTAATTGTGCAGGCAGATATGAAGTTCTCTGAGCAGTGCAGACGAGCTGCAAGAGTAGCTCATGGTGTCTTGTCAATGATATACAGGAATTTTTCTAGCAGGGATAAGGAGGTGATTATTCCCTTGTATAAGGCAATGGTTAGGCCACATCTTGAGTACTGTATACAGGTCTGGAGGCCTCATTTCAAGAAGGATGTAGAGCTGCTGGAACGGGTACAGAGAAGGGCAACAAGATTAGTAAATGGAACAAAGGGTTGCTCTTACGAAGAAAGGCTTAAGTTTTGCAAATTACAGAGTCTGGAGACTAGGCACCGGCGAGGTGATCTGATAGAGGTGTATAAGGCTTTGAATGGTTTGAGCATGCTCAATGCCAATGGGATTCTTCATCTTGCTCAGAATAATCACCTCAGAGGGCATAAATTCAAATTGAGGAAGGACGGATGTCGGATAGATGTGCGGAAATTTGCCTTTGGCCAGCGGGTGGTTGGTTGGTGGAACCGACTTCCATCACTTGTTGTTGAAGTTGATAGCCTAAACAAATTTAAAGCTCAACTGGACAGGTATTTCGAACGAACGGAGGGGTGAAATGGGAGTGTGTTTTTTTTTTTTTTTTTTGGCTGATGCTGAATAAGCTTGCTTTCTTGCATCATATGCCTCTACTAATGCTAATGCTAATATAGGAAATAAATCATAGAGCCTTGTGTGAGGCTTTTCAGAGTTTCCATAGACTCTAAATTGCATTTTCATAGGTGATACTGGTCTTCCATGTAGGGTCCAGCTGATCCACAGTTTCCTTCAAAATGAAAATATTGTTTGGATGGCATGGTCTGCCAGACCTTCAGACGTCAGAATCTGTGTACCTAGATCTGCCTTTGAAAAGAGTGCAATTTATTATTGCAAGGTCTTATCATGCACCTTTAAAACAGCTTGAAAGCTTGATATGAGAAGTTTTTTTCTGTAAAGTGATCATACTTCTATTAAATGCTTGGCTATACAAGACTGGCTACTCAGTTTTCAATAATCATTATTATTATTACTATCTCTTTCTTCTCCTAATGGGTTTTATCCTATCCCACGATGGGTACTGTTGCCTGGGATGGTTGTTATGTCCCGTTACTATTATTAGTTGAGGAACTCTGACTATCCTACAGCTGTTCAGGATCATGGCTTTCTGGACTTCCATGTAAGTGTACTCTGGGAGGCCTATTGCTGCTAGATTCTAATGGAGGTTCTTTGGTACCATGCTGGTGTTGACACTGATTGGGGATGGTCATTACTTGTTCCATTGTCACATTTCTTTGACTTCCTGTCTTGGGTCTTTGTACTTCCTAATCTTTTCCGTGTGATTTTTCTGGAGGTTGCTGGAGTTGGCAGACTGCAAGTGGAAATGGACATCGTTGAGATTAGAATTGAGACCACGTATATTTGTGAAATGAACTAGGAAGTACACTATGTCAATCAGAGCAGGTAGCCATTTCCTTCTTGTTGATGAAGGTTATTTCTGGTCTGTCTTGTCCATTGTTATGGTGCAGTTCCAATATAGTTTGTGAGTAGGGATCTCTAGTACTGCCTTAGTACATACTTCCAATACTCTAAACTTTCTTTGATCAACTGGTATTTTTGCACTAGCTTCCAGTGTATTATCATGGCAACCTCGTCATGTCTATGAGTGTACTCCATCTGGATGACAACCCTGTGATGTGCTTTATTGTTTCTGGGGCCAGGTGAGATTGTTGACACGTCATCTCTCACTTTGGGGGTCCTTGGTGATGTATTTCCTGTAGTTCCCGATATTGATTGCTTGGTCTTGAATAGTAAGCATGAATCCTTTGGTCTCTGGGAAGAGCCACCCACTTGTGAGCCATGGATTCACTCACAAGTGGGTGGCTTATTGTAGTGTCTGCCTCGGAGTGCCTTCTTTGCCCATTTCTTTCTCTTTGTTTCTTCTTTTGTGTGAGTGGGGTTGCCTTGTTGAGCGGTGTGTACTGTTTGTCTATCTTCCTTATGACTTGGTAGATTGGTGCTGTGTTTTCCTGGAAGTAATCCTCAGATTTTTAATTGCCTTTTTCTGTTGTTTAGTGAGGTATTTTATGTGGTTTAGTGAGGAGGGTTGGATCTGTCAGATCCAACCCTCCTCCTTTCCATGGCTATCATCAACGTTGGGTGGTGTTAGCAGCTTTTGGTCGTCATCATCATCCTGGTCGATCTAATAATCTCCTGCACTCAATCTGATGGTAGTCTGCTCTAAGATCCCAAAAACTATTGTTAGTCCAATCTAAGATCCCAAAGGAGCATGTTACTATATTGAATGTATAGGTGTTTATGCTATGACCGTGTTCCTCTCTACCTCTCTACCTACAGTCTCTACCTCTGTCATGGCTTCAATGTTTTCAGTTTTCACTGGTAGTTTTGGCTGACTGTATTTCCTTGATGCAATCCACGGATCTTGCATTTGTCTAGGCCAGATTGCATTGTGATATCAGTGTTAACTTCTTTGGCGATACAGAATAACCAGTGGAGTTGATTCTTGGTTGGTGCATAGAGTTTGATGACATCCACATACATCAGATGAAAGATGAAAGGTGTACAGGTTCTTCCTGCCTTCTTTAATGGTATAGCCATAGTTGCTGTTATTGAGCTTGGAGGACTATTATTATTAGTAGTAGTCGTAGTGGCAAGTGATTCAAGGCAGCAAGCAAGCTTATACAGCATCAGCCAAAAAGGCTACTATCCATCACCTCATCTACCCATCCCCTCTAATAATATCCTAATTCTTCTTAAATTGAGCATTTTTTCATGCTACCCACTTCCACAATACCAGATGCAAGTTTGTTCCACAATCAGTTATTGTCTGACTTGAAGCAAATTTTTGTACATCTGTCCTGCAGCAATTCTTTTTAAATTTTAAATTGGTGGTATCACCTCCTTGTTCCTGCTGGAAAAGTTCTTGTATATCATTGACAGTACCCTGTTAGTAGTTTTGGCAACTTTCCTGCACTGCTCAGAGAACTTCATGCCGAACTATACAATTATCACTAGATCTCTTTTGTTCTTCACTATCTTGAGTGTGATGCCACCTAACTGGTATCGACTGAAAAGAATTTAAAACTGTTTATGGCCACTGTATATCTGTCTACTCAGTCCAGTGGACTCAGTTCAAAGTTCAACTAATAAATTCTATAATTTTTGCTCTATGGACACAGCTGAAATTTGCTATAGGTGAAGGCAGAACTGTTTTCTTCGATTTTCCCACTTCAATTTTCAAAAATTTCTATTGAATTTCATGCAAACAACAAAAGTGTGACATCGAGTGTGCATTTTTCCCCCACCCTAACTAGCCTAGGGTGTATGAAACACGTTACTTGATTCGTTTGTTTGTTTTGGAGCCGTTTGTTTGTTTTGGAGCGGGAGTTTCTGTTTACAGAGTGAAATTGTTTACTTGGAGTGGAGCATGGGAACCAGCACTCGAATTACGTCAGATCGGTCTCCGTACAGCTATATCAAGAAGGCAAAAAAAAAAACAAACAAAATACAAATGCAAGCTACTGTTAGTTGACATAAGAAGCAATAAAGCGAAACAATAGCAACAACTGTTTCTGAAAGGTGAAAAGATCGTATTTCCTTTCTTCAATGTGAATTGCACCTACTAACAGAAAATCAAGGAAATTCATCTATTGGAAATGGAAAAAAATGGTGTAAAACTGATAACACTGCAATACTCATTTCATAAAAAAAAAAAAGTTTGCTCTATTGTAATTGTTTTTAGGGAACAATATCAAAACAGCAGTTTCCTGGATGTATATTTGACTAAGAAATTTCAAGAAAATATTTCTATTTATAGCTGCGTTATAAACTTCGAAAACTGGTGTGCAAAAGAAGGGGAAAAAAATCATCCTCCACGAATAACGGATTGTTTCTTGAAATGTGTATTCTTTATAAAACTGTAATATTTTCTAACAATACAAACCTAACAGATTACGGCTAATAACAGACTGCTCAAAAAGTATTGTTGTTATAAAATATTTGTTTGTTATGCTTTGATGTTATCACAAAAGGAGAAATTCTATTTTAGTACAGAAGCCGAATAAATTCACCATCCACATTCATATGCTGTTATGTTCTAAGCTGCAATAAAAAGATATACCCCGCTGAAAAATAGATTTACTCCTCATCACTTCTTGTTTTACTGTGGTTTTTGGCAGATGTGCAATTTCACACAGTCAAGTCGGTGACTGCTAAATGTGGAGCTGTTTCTTGTATTCTCTCTCTCTCTCTCTCTCTCTCTCTATCTTGGGATCTCTTCTGACCCTGTGGTCATCTCAGAGTATAAACAGAAAATTTCTTCGTCGGAGTGCTGCCCACCAATGGCACCAATTATCAACTCTTTTACTATCCTAATTTTCAACGTGTTCAGATAATCCATTTTCCAAAAATTTGAAAGTGCTACATCAATTAGGAGCAAAAACCATTTCCCCCAACATAATGAATTACTTTAGGTACAATAAAGGATGGCTACTGATGATTTTACTGACTGGAAGGAAGTATGCACAATAAAACATCCATACAAGGCAAAAACATGTGGTCACTCGAAAGAAAGTAACCGTAGTCATTTGCATTCAAGGACAAGCTATACAGCAATGTTTGAAATTTATAATGCAGTTCACTCGCTAATATTTCCAGAGGGATTATTGCAAAATATTGTTCCTGAAAACAGTTACAAAAAAGCAAAGTGGTTTTTTTATGAAATGTGCACCGGACAAAAATCAAACTTATTAGAACTTTGACATCCAAGGATGAAGCTGACTTACAGCTATAATGCAAAATATTATTCCGTAAAACAATTATTTTTTTATTACAGTAAAGCAAAGTGTTTTTTTTTTTATCAAATGTGCGCCAGACAAAAATCGGACTTATCTGAACTTAGGCATCCTACAATGAAGCTGACTTATTAGAACTTTAGCATCTGTTGTGAAACTGAATGCAGTAAAGAAATAGACTTATTAGAACTTTCGCATCCGTGAAAGTTCTAATAAGTCTATTTGAAACTGACTTACTAGAACTTCAGCATCTGTGATGAAAGTTACAGTGGACCTTTGACAATCTCCTGGCCTTCCCCCTACGAAAAGAATATTTTTATTTCTTTCTCTGTCTGTTTCCCCTTAGGGTTGGACTAGAAAGGTGAACTCTCTCCCCTAGGGAGTTTTTTTCCCCAAGTGAATGAAAGGAACTGGAAATTTCAGGGAAATGAACCCTGTTTTCCATCATTTGATAAACAGCTACTCTGTCAGCAGCTCAAGAGAAGTGAAATTACATTTGCAGCTCAGAATGAAATTCAGCCATCCAAACACTTTATGATGAATTTTTCGGGCGTGTGTGTGATAATGAAAATTCAGTTTTTCCCTCAAAATGTTTTGATGGTATCAAATGCATATCAAGGAAATATCGAAGTATTCAGTAACAATTACAATTTCCCAATCCGTTACTACGAGACGAGTAACGGATTGTTTTCACAATCCGTTACTCGTCTCGTAGGAAATATATCATATATATGATATATTTATACATGTATACCCAGTTGAGTAATATATCATAAAAAATATACACATCCAGGAAACTGCTGTTCTGATATAGACCTCTGAAAACAATTACAATAAAGTAAACTTTTTTTTTATGAAATGCGCATTGTACTGATCAGTTTTACGACAGGATTTTTTTTTTTCCCCCTTCCATTTCTACTGTGGCTTCCAATAGATGAATTTACTTGATTTTTTGTTAATAGATACAATACATATTGAAGAAAGGAAATACAATATTAGCATTAGCATTAGTAGAGGCATATGATGCAAGAAAGCAAGCTTATTCAGCATCAGCCAAAAAAAAAAAAAAAAAAAAACCCTCTCCCATTTCACCCCTCCGTTCGTTCGAAATACCTGTCCAGTTGAGCTTTAAATTTGTTTAGGCTATCAGCTTCAACAACAAGTGATGGAAGTCGGTTCCACCAACCAACCACCCGCTGGCCAAAGGCAAATTTCCGCACATCTATCCAACATCCGTCCTTCCTCAATTTGAATTTATGCCCCCTGAGGTGATTATTCTGTGAAAGATGAAGAATCCCATTGGCATTGAGCATGCTCAAACCATTCAAAGCCTTATACACCTCTATCAGATCACCTCGCCGGTGCCTAGTCTCCAGACTCTGTAATTTGCAAAACTTAAGCCTTTCTTCGTAAGAGCAACCCTTTGTTCCATTTACTAATCTTGTTGCCCTTCTCTGTACCCGTTCCAGCAGCTCTACATCCTTCTTGAAATGAGGCCTCCAGACCTGTATACAGTACTCAAGATGTGGCCTAACCATTGCCTTATATAGGGTGGCCACTGGAAGACTGAAGGGTTTGAAAAAGTCATAACTTGTTCATTTTTAATATTTTTTATTTTCTTTTTTTACAGGTTATAGAGCATCCCTTGGAGATTAAAATGGCTACGTAGATGTCCAGCAACAAGTAAAACTCGTTGGGTTTTTCTATTCCAGTGAAAGATCAATTATTGAAACTCAGAGAAAATACCGGCAACATTTTAAAGTCCTCCTAGCGATAACATGATTCGGAACCTAATTGCCTGGTTTGAAAGAACTGGATCAGTCAGTGATCTTCCGAGAAGAGGTCCTAAGCGCACTGTGTGCACCGATGCAGCGGTGCAAGCTGTACGGCAGAGTGTCTTTGAGGATCCATCTGCCTCTACCCGTCGTCACTCTGCTCAATTAGGCATCACCAGAACATCACTTCAGACAATTCTGAAAGGGTGGTCAGTCTTTCAGTGGTCACATTTTAATCTCCAAGGGATGCTATATACCCTATAAAAAAAGAAAATAAAAAAGATTAAAAATGAACATGTTATAACTTTTTCAAACCCTTCAGTCTTTCAGTGGCCACCCTATACAAGGGAATAATCACCTCCTTATCCCTGCTAGAAAAATTCCTGTATATCATTGACAAGACACCATGAGCTACTCTTGCAGCTCGTCTGCACTGCTCAGAGAACTTCATATCTGCCTGCACAATTACCCCGAGGTCCTTTTCATTCTCCACCACTGTCAGTGTAGTACCGCAGAGTTGATACGTTGCTCTGGGGTTACTGTATCCCATATGTAGTACTTTACATTTGTCAATGTTAAACTTCATTTGCCACCTCTCAGCCCATCTGTTCAACCTTTCCAGATCCTGTTGCAGCAGCATAGCGTCAGTAGTGTCCTTAACGACCCTGCCAACCTTTGTATCATCTGCAAACTTAGACATTAAACTTGATATCCCATCATCAATATCATTCATAAACACCGAAAACAACAATGGACCCAACACTGAACCTTGAGGAACTCCACTAATAACATTAGTCCACGTTGAGCAGTGTCCATTGATTACCACTCTCTGTCTTCTGCCACTCAACCATCCCCTTATCCATAGCAGCAATTTGCCTCCAATGCCACACTGCTCCAATTTGTGCAGCAGTCTTCCATGTGCAACAGTATCAAATTCTTTCTAAGATCCAAATATATAATATCAAAGTTATTCCCTGCATCCAGTTCTTTTGTGACTACATCATAGTATCCAATCAAATTGGTCAGGCAAGACCTGCCCTTAACAAAACCATGCTGCGTCTGAGCTATAACTGAATTCTTGTCTAGATGATCCTGCAGTGCTTCTTTAACCAGTGCCTCCATTAATTTACCTGGAACAGAAGTTAAACTAACAGGTCTATAATTACTTGTGTCAGCCTTTGATCCTCCTTTGTGAATTGGGGTTACATTTGCACATCTCCAGTCTATGGGTACCTCCCCTGAGTCCAAAGAAGCTCTCATAATTATGGCTAGGGGTTTGCATACTTCCTTTGCTGCCTCCTTTAATATAACTGGATAGATCCCATCCACCCCAGGTGCCTTTTTTATGTTTATCCTCAACAAACTCTCCTCCACTTTCCTCTCAGTTATTACAAAATCATCCAGCTCACTGCCAATGTTTACTTTACCTACATCATTCTCCTTCCTGAATAACTCCTCATGCGTGAATGTAGATGCAAAATACTCGTTTAGATTGTTAGCCACCTGAGCAGGATCCTCAACTGTTGAACCATCAATATCCAGTGGACCAATCTGATTCATCCCTTTCCTTCTCGAGTTCAAGTATGTAAAGAACTCCTTTCTGTTTTTCTTTGCATCCTTTGCCAAGGATTTTTCGTAGTCTGCCTTTGCCTGCCTAATCTCCTTTGTGACTTGGTTACAGACCAACTTATATCTATCATAGGCTTCCATGTCACCCATTAATTTGTATGTATCCCATGCATTTTTGTTTTCTGCCACATGTCTCATTAGTCCATCTGACAACCATTTAGGCCTAAACCTTGAACAATATTTCTTAGTTGGTATGTAAAGCCTGGTAGCCACCAAGATTAGTTCCTTGAATGCTTCCCATTTTGAGTTTGCTGTTGGTAACATCATCAGTTGGTCCCACTGTATAGAATTTAAATACTGTCTCAGACCATCATAGTCGCCTTTACGAAAACAAAAACCCTTCCCTTTACCTCTGATGGTAGTTACCTCCTTGAGTAAATCCCACTTCAACACACTGTGATCACTGCCACCTAGTGGTTCATTTATCTGCAGGTTCTTAATGCATGAAGAATCACTACTGATAATCAGATCAAGAGTATTGCTCCCTCTTGTTGCCTCACGAACATGCTGATGTAGAAAACAATCATCCAATAAATCCACAAAAGCCTTGCTAGTGTGCGAGTGACCAACCCACAAATTCCAGTCAATATCTGGGAAATTAAAATCCCCCATTATAAGACTCTCTGATTTACTGGCCCACTCTATTTCCCTGTACAATATATTATTATACTCATCAGAGTCATTAGGCCTATAGCACACTCCTACTCTCAATTTTGATTTCCCTATGCTTATGTCACACCAAATTGACTCGACACTGCCCTGTCCATCGATGTCAACTGGCTTCACTTCCTTTGACTTTATGTGTTTCTTAATTAATAGCATAACCCCTCCTCCCCTCCTGTCCTGTCTATCCTTTCTATATACATTGTATTCCCCAAATTCCAGTTCCGCATTACTTATATCTGTGTGACACCACGTCTCTGATATCCCAACAATATCTGCCTTTGATGTTTTGAGCAATACCTCAAATTCATCAAATTTATTTACCAAACTCCTAGCATTGGTGTACACGCAGGTATACATGCACCTGTTTCTATTCTTAGCTACCCTAATACAACCCATGTGTTTACTTGTAACGCAATGACTACCAGCAGTCTCTGAAATATCCTGCATCTTGTTTTTCAGGCTTCTGCTCATTTGAATAGAAGCAGTGCAAGAATCACTTCCACCTCTGCCAGTGGCTACTGTTAATCTATTAGTCCTTGTATCCCCCCCCAACTAGCAGTTTTCTGACCCACCTAACACTGCCTCGACAGCATCAGCAAAAATTCTTGCACCCTTTCTATTTAAGTGTATCCCATCCCTGTAGAAGCAATCTGTCCTGTTAACAAGTACAGTCCAGGCTGAAAAAAATTCTACCCCTTGAGCCTTGCACAATCCCTCCAGGGCCGAATTGATCGACAAGGCTCTCATCATATACTCCCTCCTATCGTGTCTGGGCAGAATTGCAGACACTTTCAAGTTCAACCCTAATTCACGGCTTTTTTTCAACAGTGATCTGTACTTGCTAAGTAATTCCGCCGGTCTCCTACTCTTAATATCATTAGTGCCAACGTGTACAACTATATCACCTTTTGTGCCCTTAAAAGATGATATCCGCTCTACAACGTCATCAACCTTTGCCCCTGGCAGACATACCCTGGTCCTATTCCACCTATCCTTTTTACAAAGCATGTTCCCCGTTTCCCTGACAATAGAGTCACCAACAACTACTAGTTCCTGTGGGACCAGCGCATTCTGCCTAGGGGGCTGCCCCTGTGTTGCCTGATGACCAAGTGCAAGCTCTGGCGTTGATGTGGGCAGCTGAGAGCTTGATGGGCCCCTCAATTTATTTCCTTCGAGGGCATCCACCCTGTCCTTCAAGGTCTCATAAAGGCCCATAACAACGCTGAGTTGTCGCCTGATTTCCTTGCACTCCTTACATCGTGCACACACAAAGACATCCCCCTTGGCAGTATCATGTCCCGTACCCGACTGCTCCGCAAACATCAAGCAAACAGTGCATTTTAATAGACTGTGATTCAGAGGGCAACTGCCCCCCCTCAGTTCTCCCCTGAACCACAGCACTCCCATTAGCTTGAGCCTTTTGCTTTGCTGCTCTGGTCAGAGTCATGATTCCAATTTAATTCAATAAAATTTAAAACAAAAATTAAATCCTTAAGTTATATCCCAAAACAGTTATGTTATATATATATATATATATATATTTTTTTTTTTTTTTTCGTTATCTAATGTTCCCTTTATACAACTTCCGTATCACGTGTACCACTATAGTTATGTATTAATTATTTGTTACGATTAAATCGTTATATATATTTATAGAGTTAAAAAGACAATTTAATTGACAATAAAGTTTATCAAGATTAATAGATTTACTGATTAATTGACAATATCATATTATGCAGTATACTACACTAAGCTTATGCTATCGTGTAAAAATGGCGGGAATTCACGAACGGTATTTCTACGGACTCGTAAGTATTGATTAGCTTCGAAATCTCGCTATCTCAATTTAGAATAAACTAAGGATCCTGACTAGGTCTATAATCTACTTATAGAAGATAATTTGATATAACAATTGGTTAATAAATCGACTAAATTTGGTTAAAAGACCTCTCGTTCAATTTGTGACACGTGGATTTGATACCGTTACCGATACTAAGTAATATCTACGAAATCTCTGTCTAAGTTAAACTTTAAACTAAGTATCGTAACTAGGAATATAAAGCTACTCTAGAAAATAAGTTAATATGACAATTTAAACTAATAAAGCAGAAAATAAATCAGGAAAACTTCTCTGTTTGAAGAGCTTTAAGGAGCAATGTCTTTGTTTTTCAAAAACAATTCATTGCAATTCTTTCATACAACAATTATGAAAAGCAGTAAAGCAACATGTTGTGACAGAGCGATGCAAAATATTGTTCACAAGTAATGATGCTTAACTGTTTGTTTTCCAAGAAAGTTGCTTACATTTTTATTTTCTCCTTGGTAATGCTAATGATGTAAGCTTGACCAGTCAATTATATCTCCTCATGTGTTGATTCATTTTAGCCAGTGGCGCCGAGATGACATGCTAAATTCAAATGAATGCAGTAACTCGTTGCATCAAAGGGATCAGCGACAGTTTTTGGAGGTCATAATTTCATAAATTGATATGTGATCATACATTTTTGTTGTTTTCCAGTGAATTAATAGTTTTTGCTCTAATTTTAAAGGTAGGAAATCAAAAAATATACTTCTGTTTATGTATATTGAGAGTTTCAATTTTGTAAATTGAGTAGAAATTATAGAAATGATTAGTTTTTTTTTTTTTTTTTCAGGGTAGGCTTAAAATTAGGGTTACTGGAGAACCGGACAAAAGTAGGGTTAAAACTGTTTATGGCCACTGTAATCTTTAAGTACAGGCAGTTCTCGCTTTACAAGTTCCTGGGTTTACGAGTTTTGTTTTCCCCAAGTATCAACAAAATTGAAAATATGAACATTAATTGCAAAAAATCAATCTTAAACATTCATAAACACTGCATTCCAAACCACGTGCGTAGCTATACTATACAGTGTACTCCGCTTTACAATATTAATCAGTTCCAGAGACACCATCGTATTTAAAATATCGTAATGTGAACCCAATAAAAAAACACATTGTTTTTTGGTAATTCGTTTCGAGATCTCGGAAATTGAAATTTTCGCTGTTTAACTAAGCTATTTATCTCTCTAAATTGTCATTTTTTAAGGTCATGAACGTGACCTTAAGGCCATATAAAAGGTTGTAAATTGTATTAGTTTCCAATTCAAATCTACCCCAGGGGCTCACATCTGGTGAGTATGGGCTTGGCACACCCAGGGTCCTTAGCAGTGGTGGATTTAGCACTTGAGAGGCCCTAGGCGCAATTCAATTTTGAGGCCCCCCCTAAATATTTTTTGTACCACTACATTCTACGTGCACATTTTTACTATACATGCACTCTAGATTTGGTGTTGCGGTTTTAGTCATTTTGGTTGCCCATTTCTTTCATACGTATTTTAACTAATGTTTAAATGAAAAAATGGCACAACTAAGCATTAATGATAATATGTATTCTACTTCAGATTCACTTAGTTCGCATAGATATTTCATATAATATGTATGGATATTCGCATAAGAGTTTACTAACTTCTCATATTAAATTATAGTTGTATTCAGTAACGGTAATAATGATGAGTGTAAAAATTAAAAATGAAACAATTTTATTTTTTTTTTGAGACCTGAGATTTGAGGCCCCGCTATTTAAGAGGCCCCAGACGCGCACCTCATGCACCTGCGCAGAAATCCGCCACTGGTCCTGAGCTGGATATCATCATTCTTCTTTTTCTTGGTGATTCCCTTCTACTTCTCTCTCTCTCTCACACAGGGTAACCCAGAAATTTTTTTTTTTTTTTTTGTCTGGTACAGCATAAGCCTCAGGCTTCCTTGCACCATATGGCTAATAATAAAAATCATTAAAATGCACTACACTTTCATAGTTATCATATGTTCTGTTATAAGAACCAGTTTTGAACGGCTTTGTGATATTTTTCTAAAGCGCATTTCTGGAGGTCACGACCATAAAACAATTTGCATTTTCTGGTTTATTGGGCTTTTCTATTATGGCAAGCAATTATAAACGGGTAGTAAACTCGACCTTCTTGCATTTGCGAAAATACCGATAGCTGAAATTGTGCGGTTTTTTTACGTTATTATGGTGAAATGTGTTTCCCCTTTACTGAAATCTTCAATCATATAAAAAACAAATAAATTTTCAGAATCTTCTCTTCATTCCTTTTTTTTAAGCTTCATAAACTTGGTACTCTATGCGAATCGTGTTAGTTGCAATTTGTGTGTGCCGTTAAAAAATGCTTATGCATGCAATCATGAAATTTATAATTAAAAGAGAAGATTATCTTGGAAACAAATGCCTCTTGAAACATTTCTGAAGAAGACGACTCCTTGTGCAACAAACCAAACAATAATGAGTAATGAACGAGTGTGCATTTAGTCAATGATGATGAAGAATAAACATTCTTTAACATTTGTAAGTCATGAATAATTTATCTATTATTATAATTTGCTTGATTTTACAGGCTGTTTTCATTTCTTTGGATAAATTAATCATTGTTTAAACAAACTAATTAGCTAACTAATTTCATTGTTGAGAACACAATCCCTATTTTTTAACCTTATGTCTATGGGAAATAAATTCCCACTTTACGAGCTCGCACTAGGAATAAATTAACTCATAAAGTCAAGAACTAACTACCTGTATATCCCAGATCAATATATTATGATTACTCTCACCTGTTAGTTCCTTCATCTGGATAGTCTTTATAACACAAGTGATCTCATGATTATGATTAATTTTTACACTCTTAGCTCCCTTAGTGATCTGACTACAGACTTGTTTTTACTTTTTACTTACTCCAAATCAAGTTTTATAATAACTCTTCTACAAAATATCTGATTGGATTCCTTCAGGTATGGTTTTTTTTTTTTTTTTAATATATATATATTTCAGATTCCTCTAACTTTAAGACTCCAGTATAACATAAACATTTGAGAATAAATATTTTTTTAATAATATAGAACTACTATTATACCCAGTTGAGTAATTTGTAGAGTGCCTAAATTAATGCAGCATGTTCCCTTGTTACACTAAATCTTGTGTGTTTGCTTTTTTAAATATAATGTGATAATATGTGTTGCAAAATACATATTCTAATTCTGTGTCACTAAAAATTTTAGTTACAAAGCTACTTTTAAATGAATTTTTTATTAATTTTAGTATAAATTTTCTCTAGTATGTGCTGTACGAGTTATTGCAGAAAATGATATCATGCAAGAGTTCCTTACTGATATGGACGACGAAAATGTAAGTAGATTTAAACACTTTTCATTGTGTGTGTTTATTTTTGCTTTACATTAGAGATATAAAACTATTACCACATATCAAGAGTATTATTAGCAGTGGTGGTGGCATATGATTCAAGAAAGCAAGCTGCTTATATGTTTGCCAGGGGGTAAAAAGAAGATGAAGTTGCAGAGCATATATCAGTGGTTTCGACAACATTCCAGAAGTGCACATAATTTGGGTTTAATTTAATTAAACTGATTTTTTTAAAAAATTTATATATTTATTTCATTGTAACAAGGTTTACAGTATCCATTGTACGCTGTTCTAGATCCTGTTGCTGTAGCATAGTCTTTACTGTCATTAACAACCCTGCCAATCTTTGTATCATCTGCAAACTTGGACATTAAGCCTGATATACGCTCATTGATAAATACACAAAAAAACAATGGGCCCAGCACCGAACCCTGGGGGACTCCACTAATAACATTAGTCAGTGTAGTCTCTGCCATCTCCCACTCAACCATTCCTTTAGCCATTGCAGCAACTTGCTGCTCCTGCCCACCTGGCTACGGAGGCGCCAAGGTAAGAAAAATACTGAATTTGAAAATTAAATTATACGTTTTGAAATGAATCAATTTTGTTCAACGATAAGTGGATGTGTGCAATAATTTAGGACTGGCAGGTTCAACTGTAAGAACAATTATAAAAAATAAAGAATTAATTTTAGCAGTGGGAAAGACAGCTGTTCCACTGCAAGCAACTAGGCTAGCTATTATAATTGAAACGGAGAGACTTCTAAATAACTTTATTGAAGATAATATCCAACGCACAATTCTGTTAAGTTAAATATTATTAATGAAACAGCGATTAGCCTATGTGATGATCTGAAGAAAGCTCACCTTTAAAAAAAGAAAAATGTGGAACCATTTAAAGCTAGTAAGGGCTGGTAAGATAGATTTAAAATCCAGGAAGAAGCCATAAGTGCAGATCAAGTAGGAGCCGAAACTTTCAAAAAAGAACTTCTAAAAATTATTGAAGAGTGGTGTTAAAACTTCTCAACAAGTTTTTACCATAGATGAAACAGGACTTTTTTGGAAACGAATGCCTAAAAGAAGTTTCATATCGAAAGAAGAAAAAAAAAACATGCCAGGCTTCAAAGCAACGAAGGATCAGTTGACTTTATTGTTGAGTGGTAATGCTGCTGGGATTTTAAAGTAAAACCCCTTATAGTTTACTAGGAAGACAGCCAAAATCGACCAAAATTAGAAAAACTCGACAGCCCAGTGCCATCGGATTAATAAATACATGATTTTAAGTTTAATTTTGATACGTAATATAGTTACTTACCACTTAATTATATACGTATGTAATGGAGAATATTTTATATGTACAAATTTTTAATATTAAATATTTCGACCGAAATTTGTGCATCTTTTCACTACCATTTATTATTGATTAGGAAATATCCTATGGCATAGACCACGACTCACAAATACATATGTTACATCACGGGAATACAGCACTTGCTTAGCGCTGATTCACTTAGTGCTCTTTTTCTGGAACAAATTATCAGTGTTATGCAGGGTCACCTGTATTGTTTTCAGTATTTATTAATGATATTGCTGAGTCAGGTTTAATGTCAAAGTTTGCAGAGGATATAATGGCTGCTCAGAGTAACGAATCACAGTAAAAGGGTATGCTACTGCAAAAAGATGTAGAAAAATTTGGCAGATGGGCTGAGAATTGGCATTTGAAGCTTAACACTGAAAAATGCAGGGTGCTACATATGGGTAGCAGTAATCACTGAGTAGTGCAATTAGTCTGCTATGACAGTACATGTTGTTTTGTGATATAGAGGAATTTGCCAGCAAGGATAATGAAGTAATTCCTTGTATAAGATTCCTTGTTAAGCCAAACTTTAATGACTACTGCCATCCACAGTACATCCACATCACTTGTTCAGATTACGAATCTAAGGGGGCATAAATTCAAATTAAGAAAAGACAGATGTAGAATAGATGTGCGGAAATTTTCCTTTAGCCAGCGGGTGGTTAATTGCTGGAACAAACTTCCATCTGTCGTTGTGGAAGTTGATAGGTTGAATAAATTTAAGGAGGAACTGGACAGGCATTTGGAGGGAATGGTGTGATTTTTTTTTTTTTTTTTTGGCTGATGCTGAATAAGCTCATACATTTGCTTTCTTGCATCACATGCCACTACTACTACTACTACTACATCCTTCCTGAAATGAAGCCTCATTTCAGGAAGGATGTGGATTTGTTGGAATGTGTGCACAGAAAGGCAATGGGGTTAGTGAAGGGAACAAAAGGTTGCTCACTTGCCAAGAAAGGTTCAGTTCTGGAAATTGAAGTGTATATGCTTTGAATAGATTGAGTAAGCTCAACGTTGATGGCACTGTTCTTGGCTGGTGGCTTCATCTTGCTTTGGCTGCACACGAGGAGGCATAAATTAAAGTTGAGGAAGAATGGTTTCAAGATAGATGTGCACAAGTTTGCCTTTGGTCAGTGGTTAGTTTATTGTTGCAAATTGGCTTTCATTTTATGTTATTGGAAGTGGATAGTCTGAATAAATTCAAGGAAGAACTAGAGAAACTATTAGAGGGGGTGGACAGGTGATGTGAGAAAAGGCAGGCTTTTTTTTTTTTTTTTTTTTTTTGTTGTTGCTGCTGCTGCTGCTGTGTAAGCTTTTTGTCTGGCATCATTTGCCCCTACTAACAGTAAAAATCAATTTATTTTACTGTATTCCTTCATGTCATAATGAACAGATTGAGTGTGGCACCTCACTCAGGTTAGTGGATAGTGAAAAGACCTTGGGGTAACTGTCCAGTAAACTTGAATAAAAAGTAAATTAATAAATTACTTTGCTTCATAAAAATTTTAAAGTATCTCTGAATGAACAAATGAATAAAAAAAAACCAGACTTTCACGATTGAAATCTAAGAAAAAACAATGTGGGACGGTGGGGGCAGGGGAAAAGTCAGGCTAAAGTAATTTTTTGTACTTTCAATTAGTTCTTTAAAATATAGAGATGAAAGATCTTAAATACATATATTTCTTTTTTAATTTTGTAATTTTACGGTAGTGTCAGACTCAGAAGTGCTTGTGGGCCACACAGACAAATCCCATGGGACTGGTGGGTCTCATTAGTGCACCCACAATATAACCAGAGGTATTAATGATAGAAATACATTAAATAGTCTCACATGTTTCCTTTGCATAGAAACATGCGAAACGTCTGTTCAGCTATGAAACAGCATTAAGTTGATAATAGTTTGGGGGTGCTAGACAACAAATGCTTCAGACAGCACCAATTTGACATGTTTGCTTTGTATTTTATTTTTTTTTTGGTACATTCCAAAATTCAAGTTAAAAATGCCGTGCAGTGTAAAAACCTAGCATTTGCTAAATTTTCACATCTATGTCTCAAGTTATGTGAGTTAAAAATACATGTTGTGTTTTCATATATACAACTTATATGTTCTTCTAAATATAAAACTCACTTTGAGTTAATGTGAATCTGTAACTGACCCCAAAAATTCTTCAAATAGGCCTCTGGGGTTGGGTATACTCATACTATGATTTTTAGTGTTTTCCACCAACCATGGAATAAAACGATTTATTCGTTTTCCACCAACCATGGAATAAAACGATAAATCGTTTTATTCCATGGTTGGTGGAAAACACTAAAAATCATAGTATGACCCCAAAAAGATTGTTAAAGAAATTTTTAGAACTGCACAGGCTATACTATACATATTCAAGTAAAAGAATTTGGAACTGCTTAAATATTTTAGAAATGCATAAAAAACCATGTCCACCACAAAGCATGCAAATCATACACACAATACATAATGACACAATATGGTTTAAGCTGCTGATTGTCTACAACAATAATCACAACAAACTCAACAAAAATAACCACAAAACAGCTTAATGTAATCAACTGCATGGCTGCATGATAGTCATCTTCCTGTGTTCATGCATCGGTCAGTTTTTCAGTCTTTATAGTATATGTCCTTTTTTGTCCTGTTTTTAATTTGTGTTGCATCTGTGTATTAATCATAATCAGATCTAACTGCGATTAATATTATCTTATTACATTATTATTTTCTGGGAATAATTTGATCTGCTGGAGCATTGTAATCATCCCATTAGATGTATTTGTTTTCATCCTTATTGAAAAACAACTATTATTTTTACAAGTTCATATTTAATACATACTTGGAAAATTAAATGCACAGGGCATAATCCTTACGGGTTTTGATAATTAACTATATAGTATCGGTGTAAATACACCATAGTTAACCCATAAATTTGAACTACGTATGTAGCGTAGAGGGCATCGTTTTAATTGTATCTCATAATGTGGTTGCCTTCACAACGAGATAGCTACTATTGCATTACTTCAAATAAATAATGCTTCTCTAGTAGAGAAGACTACTGTTATTTATTTTCAGCAGTACGTTTCGGCATCTCTCATAATGTGGATATAACTTCGCAACTGTGGTGGCTTGTTGTATTACCTGGGTACCTGCCCACCCACTGATGATGAAGCCGAACAGCTTCGAAACGATCGTCTGGGTGGTGGTACCGCTGAAAATAAATAACAGTAGTATTCTCTACTAGAGAAGCGTTATTCATTTGAAGTAATGCAATAGTAGCTATCTCGTTGTGAAGGCAACCACATTATGAGATACAATTAAAACGATGCCCTCTACGCTACATACGTAGTTCAAATATATGGGTTAACTATATACTATATAGTTAACCCATATATTTGATGTTATACAGGGTGTTTCAGTTAAACGTTTCAGAACTTCTAAGAGGGGTAGGGTACATCCTGACAACTCGAAATCATATACCAATGGGCAGAATCAAAAATTCCGAGCTTTAGTGCAGGGAATCTTAATTTCGCACAAGAACGCCAAGTTAGTAGGATGGATGATTACACGAACGCACAGTTAGCCGATATGCATTTGGCGTACGGGGCTGCAAATTGTAGTGGGCCAGCCGCACAGCGTTTGTACGCGGAACGATATCCGACGAGGCGTATTCCCAGTCATAATTTCTTTGTAAGACTGCACCAGAGGTTAGCTGAGAGAGGTTCATTTGAAAGAGCTGACAGGGACAGGGTAAGAACAGCACGGACTCCAAGAACGAGTACACGAAGTCTAGCAAACGCAGTCGGGGTTTCCCATTGCAGCGTCTGGAGGATTCTCCGAGAACAAGACGTGCATCCGTTTCACGTGCAGCGTGTCCAGACACAGCAACCGGAGGATTATGCACCTCGTATTGCTTTCGCACAGTGGTACCTTGGAAAATGTGCTACAAATCCCCTTTTTCCTGCTGAAGTGTTGTTTTCCGATGAGGCATCCTTCACAAGGGAAGGAATTTTCAACACGCATAACGACCATATCTGGGCGGTCGAGAACCCGCATGCAATACGACGTCGTGCAGCACAGATTCGATTTTCGGTCAATGTATGGGCCGGTATTATGGGAGATCACCTCATCGGACCTTACCTGTTACCGTGTCGTCTAACCGGACCTATC
The DNA here is from genome assembly GCF_048544385.1 of Mastigoproctus giganteus. Taxonomy (NCBI): domain Eukaryota; kingdom Metazoa; phylum Arthropoda; class Arachnida; order Uropygi; family Thelyphonidae; genus Mastigoproctus; species Mastigoproctus giganteus. Next base: position 114,999,476 of record NC_143583.1, on the reverse strand, counting down.
TACTTGATCTTTCTGCACCAAGTATTGCCACAACTTTTGAGAGATGAACAGATTTCTGCATCGACGCAACAGACAATGTGGTTCCAACACGATGGAGCCCCTGCCCATTATAGCGGAGATGTTCGTAACTACCTGGATGTCACATTTGGTCAACAGTGAATCGGACGTGGGGGTCCCGTGCGTAGGCCTGCTCGGTCACCCGACCTATCATGTCTTGATTTTTATTTCTGGGGTCATATGAAATCGCTAGTTTATGACACCCCTGTTGACAATGCTGAGGAGCTGGTTGCAAGAATCGCAGTAGCTGCCGAAGAAATTCGAAATTCGCCTGGAGTATTCCAGAATGTTCGGATGTCCATGCGTCGGAGATGTGAGGCGTGCATTGTAGCCCGTGGAAGAAACTTCGAAAACCTTACTTTAATCCATGTACCTTTTGCTTCTTTTCATGTATTATTAAAACGATTTCTCACTTACGGTCTCTTTTCTTTATGGTGCTTCTGTGTACAACACCGCTTCAGCAAAGCATTTCCGACCCCACATTGCTATATGATTTCGAGTTGTCAGGATGTACCCTACCCCTCTTAGAAGTTCTGAAACGTTTAACTGAAACACCCTGTATAGTTAATACATACTGTATGCACACACTATACAGAGGAAAGGATGAAGTCATAATTTCCTGTGAACTTATTGTTAGGTTTATTTATTAATTTAAGGTAAATTATTACCTGTGTTATTTCAAGATGACTATTGATTTTCAGTGGCCACCCTGGAAAAATTTGTTATTTACCTTTAACACAAAATGTTGGTTCTTATTAATATTACATGTAACCATTCATTATAATGAATGGTTAAGAAATTGAAACTAGCAATTGATCTAGATGAGCTTTTCATTGTTTATAAAAGATTTAAGAGAAGTTCAACCAAATATGAAATGTAGCAAAAAAAGTGGGAGGAAAAAAAAGTCTGCAAATATCATAGTAGCAGATGGAAAAGGGCATTTGTGTTTTATGATGAGAGAGAGATGTGGGGAGAGGGAATGACAATGATCGTGTACCACTCAAGCAGAAGAAATTCTGGTTTATTTATATTTTCATTCAGGTTCCATTTCCTTTCCCCCAACAAAAGGCCTGTGGACATTGGATATTTGTCTAGGGAGGTGTAAAGCTTGTGGCAAAACGTTACACTGTTGAAACGAAGTGTTTATACTGCTTGTTATGGGATGCTATTATTCTACTGGAATGTGGAGGGATCCATTTCAATAGAAGTGCCACAGTATGGGTACTTCCATTGTTCAGAGACACAGAATTGTTCAAAATACAACCATGCATTAATGGTTTTTTGAACTACGGTGAACACTCCAAGCCTAACCCCCCTCCCCCACATCGCCACATGACTCCACTTCTCCAAACTTCATAGTTATATTCTACCAAGCATTCTGCACAACTGTGCTTCTCTAACGACTGTGTAAAGTGACTTTGCTTATGTGTCTGTTTCTTCCTCTGTGGTCCAAGAACGATAGGCTAAGCACAACTGCAAAAGATGTCTGATGTTTGCTGATGTGGGGTTTGTGAGTAGAAGCGCTTCCATGAAGACCTATGTTGTACAGATTCCTATGAATCATGAATGCATTTTACTCCTGTAAGAGGATTTGTATTCATTTTTATAGAACAGGCTAAAGACAATATAAAGTGTATGTGGTACCCCCACCCCTATATAGCCATTTCAGTGCTTATTGGCCCCTTATACAGCATCTGACAACCTAGTGAAGATTTAATTCAAGATAAGAAATGCCAAAGGTATGTAAATCAGTTTACAAGTTGATGAGTTAATAAATTCTCTAAGCAAGCCTGTCAGTAAGTTCAAAATATGCTTCTAAGAGGGCATGCCCATTTTTTATAGATGGGCAGAAAAAAAGATAGTCTGCTGTAAAGGTATTGATCTCTCAAATTGTGATTGTTTCTTATTAGTATTGTAACATATGGAAACTTAATTCAGTAGGCTCACAGTTTGAGAACTTGAGTTTGTAGGTTCGTTCTCCATCACTGTGATGGAGAACAAAAGCAGTCTGGAATAATTGTACAGTCCAACATGAAGTTTCTGAGTAGTGCAAATAGGCTATTAGGACAGTTCGTAATGTTTTATCAATGATGTACAGGAATTTTTCCAGCATTGATAAGGAAATGATGATCCCATTGTATAAGGTGGTGTTAGGCCATCTTGAGTCCTGCATACAGTACTCAACATGTGGCTGTATCCTTCTTGAAGCCTCACTTTAAGAAGAACGCAGATTTCTTGGAATAAGTGCAAAGAAGAGCAACCAAATTAGTCATGGGCACAAAAGTATGCTCTTATCACAAAAGAATGTAGTTCTGCAAATTGCAGTATTTGGAAACTAGGCACCTGTGAGGAGGTGTTCAAGCTTTAACTGGATTGAGTAAGCTAAATGCTGGTGTCACTTACGCTTTCTCAAGTAACACTTATAATGGGAAGTGAACTTGAATCGTAAAATGATAGCTGCAGGGTATATGTGTGAAAATTTGCTTTCAACCAGTGTAATTGATTGTTGGAAGAAACTACCATCTGGTGTCATAAAGTTGGTAGTTTGGATAAATTTAAGGGGGATTTAGACAGATTACACTACCCAACAAAATTTTTTTTTTCATCCTACTTCTGGAACGAAAGTTAGTTATTCTGAACAAAATTAATGTCCTGATTATGAAAATATCAATCTTTTACTTCTGTCACATCTACATCAAAAGATATAAGCATTTTTTAAATTACTTGTTTTTATACAATTTCAGCATACATGGTTGTAATTATTACACACAATATATGGAAACTAGGCACCAGCGGGGTGATCTGATAGAGGTGTACAAAGCCTTGAATGGTTTGAGCATGCTCAATGCTGATGGGATTCTTCCTCTAGCTCAGAAAAATCACCTGAGAGGGCATAAATTCAAATTGAGGAAAGACAGATGTAGGATAGATGTGCGGAAATTTGCCTTTAGCCAGCGGGTGGTTGGTGGGTGGAACAGACTTCCATCCCTTGTCGTGGAAGTTGATAGCCTAAATAAGTTTAAGGCTCATCTGGACAGGTATTTCGAACGAACAGAGGGGTGAAGTGGAAGTGGTTATTTTTATTTATTTATGTTACTTTTTTTTTTTTTTTTTTTTTTTTTTTTTGGCTGATGCTGCATAAGCTTGCTTTCTTGCATCAAATGCCTCTACTAATGCTAATGCTAATGCTACTTAGACATGTTTCCCACTCAGTGATTTCCTTTTATACTCCAGATTGCTTTCCCATTTAAGGAACCAACAGTAATCTCCCATCATGGCAGAGTCTCAGCGACCTTGGTATCGTTTTTCCATTGCAGATATGTCCTGGTGGAAGCACTCTCCTTGTTCATCACTGACATCTGCTAAGTTTTCAGGAAAGAAATCCAGATGAGAATGAAGGAAATGCATTTTCAGTGACATTTGGCACCCCATGTTCTTGTAACATTTCAGCAAGTTTGCCACCAGTTGCTCATAGTTCTTTTCTTTTCTCTTTCTGAGCAATCTGTGTACCACAGCCTTGAAAGATCTCCATGCAGCCAGTTCAACATCATTCAGGTTTCTTTGAAATTCTTCATCTTTTAGGAGCTTTTTTAATTGAGGACCTATTCCTTCAGCTTTGCATGAGATAAATTTGGAAACATTTTCAGTAAATATGTGAATCCTCTGCTTTCTTTATCCAGTGCCTTAGTGAAATTCTTAATCAGTCCAAGCTTGATGTTTACACGTCAAGGGGGAAGAAAACCCTTTTTGTGGATTAACCAATGAAACATATTTTACATTGCTTTTGCCGGGAATATATTCATCTCTCTTGTCCCAGTGTTGTACGACGTAGTGCTTAGCTGTTGCACGACTGCCCCACAAACACAGGAAACAACAGTATTTAGTGAAACCACCTTGCAACCCAACAAGCAGTCCAATCACTTTGAAATCACCACAAATATTCCAACCATAGTCATTGTAACATATAGCAGCAAGAATCTGGGACATAAATAGAAAAATTCTATGATCCAGTAAAGTTTTAATAATAAATGATAAATGACATAGTTTTCAGGGTTAAATGAACCCCTTCTTCAGCAAATTTAACAGATACAGATTTGTGCGTGCAGTGATGCATGCATGAGATTAAACATTCAACTATTAGGATGCCGCTCATTGTTGTTGCACAGATGTGTGTGGATTTGCTGCCAGCATTTATCCAGTTTCAAGATAGTTGCCTCTAAGGTAGGGTGTAGCCTTGTGCTCTTGCAGTGATTCATAGTTCTTAAATTGCATGAGATGTTAAGCGACCTAGCCAGAGGCAGGATTGGCCAATCACTTTGTAGTTGCACTTGGGATTAAGGTCATGGTGGGTTGACCAGAAGTGTTCTGCGATTGCGGATTGGTCAGTCTCACCAAGGCGAATTGACCTGCCGTGCTCTGCAAGGCGGTTTGAAGGCATCTTGAGCTCTCTCCTATGTAGCAGCTGCCACAATCTTTGCAAGTTATGCGGTATACTACACCGCTGTGCAAAAGAAGGGTGACCGGAGTCTTCACGTCAGAAACCAGAGAACGCAAGCTCCTACCAGGTAGTTGCACGCATTTTATGCGGTATTACAGGAGGATTTTTGAAATCTGCCCCGACATGCCCAGATAGTAGGGAATGTAGACGGTAGGTTGATGACGGTCTTGGGTGGATCGAGAGCTTCTGCACTTGTCCAATATGTGGGTTGGATAGCCACAATTGACCAGGTCCGTTCTCACTCTGGAAATCTTGGTACCTAGCTTCATCTGAGCTGGAATGGAAAATAGGGTGCAGAGTAGGGCGCATTGGAGAATAGCGTACAGGCGGTGCTGTTGAGATGGCTAGGAGCGTGGCCCGATCTTTAGTTGGTAAACTGCTTGCACTACATTGGCTTACAGTATACTGAAGTTTCCAGGTGTGGGCCACACGTTTTTACAAGGACATCTAAGAATGGAAGGGACCCGTCAACTTCCAACTCTAAAGTGAACTGAATGAACACTGAGAACGAATTGAGGTACTCCCGTAATGTTGCTTCAGAACCAGATAGGATGACAGTGAAGATGTCATCGACATATCTACACCATGATGTAATGGGCACTGGCAGTTTCAGGAATATCTGTTCTTCCAATTCCTCCATGGTGACGTTGGCCACGACAGAGCTAATGGGACCGCCCATGGCGGTACCGTGCACCTGCTTGTATAAGGAATCCCCGAAGGTGATGATGCTGCCCGATAAGCACAGGTTGAAGGTTTCTTCTTGTTCAATGTAGTGTGAGGCCTTTTCTTTTTCTGGCTCATAGTCCAAATCATGTGAAGTACATGGTTCCGCGACATCTGGTAAAAAGATTTCTTTTGTACCTTCATCACTACTTCTAATACCCCAAGATTTTGGTGGCACAGTTCTTTACTGGCAGTTCTTTACCATGTGGCACTGGTCTAATTGCTGATGGGATATTTGGATATTTGATGCAGTGCTTGCTCTTTTTGGAAATACCTTTTATTTTTGTCATGCAGAAATAGCAGTTGTCAAAATGATTCTTGGGCTCATGCCACACCATAGGGACGGCAAAAGGTAATGCTCTCAGCTTGCCATATAACCACAGCCTTAAGTTTGTTGTACAAGTAATACAGGCCTGGGTGCCAAGCGTTATAGTGATCAAGCAATTTCCTGAGTGATTTCTAAAGCGTTTTCTCAAAGATATAGTTTTCTTTCAGTTATAAAAGTTTTCTTACTTTTCTATTATTACGCAACTTAGTCTTACAAATCGTAAGCAAGTTTAAGAAAGGAAAAACACCTTTCTTCTTTTTTCCTTAAATTAACGTACTAACTTTTATACCGCTTGGTCACTCTAGCGGCACTGCTCCTGCCTCCCCATGGCAGGGCCGGTAACCTGGGAGAAGAAATCCACTCTCCCAGGGCTGAAAGGAGCAAAGATGGATAAAAATATGTATCCACCTTTAGAGCCATTGAGCGCTAGACGAGACAACATAAATGACAATGATAATGACTTCTCTCAACCCAAGAGGCTGAGAACAACCCCTCAAGAGGAGATACCATCATTCCTCATTCTACACTCTCTCTCAGAGCAGCCTCTGAGTAAATTATCGGCATTCCTTATACAAAAATGTATTGAGTCTGCTGCAAGTTCACCGAAAACGGTAAGGCGACTTCAGTCCGGGGATATTCTTGTAGAGACTAGTAAATCTCAACATTCTACAAAATTATTCAAGTTGACTACCTTTGGTGGACAATCAATAAAGGTCACTCCCCATGCCACCCTAAACTCCTCGAAGGGGGTAATTGCAGAATGGGACTTGTTAAATGTATCAGAAGAGGAAATAGTCCAAGAACTTCAAGAACAAAAAGTAATCCAAGCAAGGGGAATTCTGACTCGGAAAGATGGTATCCTTGTTCCCACAAGGAGTATAATCCTCACTTTTAGTTCTCCTATCCTACCAACATCTGTTAAAGCTGGCTATCTTCATTGCCGGGTGCGTCCTTATATCCCGAATCCAATCAGGTGCTATAAGTGCCAAAAATACGGACACTCTCAAACTGCATGTAGAGGTGAGGCAATATGTCCAAATTGTGGATCAAAGGATCGTAATCAAGCTGAATGCACTGCTACTTCTCAATGCCCAAACTGTAAAGGTAATCACCCGGTTTTTTCCAAAATATGCGAATTATGGAAACAAGGGAAAAAAATCCAAAAATATAAAGTCGAGAATAAAGTCACATACTCAGAGGCAAGAAGAGAAATACTCAAAACAGAACCAAAGCGTACATATGCCACTGCTGCTAAACAATTTCAGTCAGTAGGTATTCAAACAGATGTTACAGTTCCTCCAAATCTATCCATTGCTGATTAGGCACGTTCTTTGCTCTCTGCTTCCAAACAGTGTCCTTCTCAACAAAAAACTGAACAAGCCAGTAACACCCCAATTACCATTCCAACCGACGTGCCTCAAACAGCAAAACCAAAAGTGGCAGAAACTAAAGTACTGAACCCACCCGTTTCAACGGGCATGGATGTTGACCAACGCAGTGAAACAGATGATGGCATATTAGAACTTCATGCGACTGATGAGATGGACGTCACACGTCCCTACTTTCCAAAGAAAGAGAAAGCGAAATCGGATCGAGGCAAGCAGCTTTCAACTAAAAAGCAGCCAGAAACAAAAATAAACAACAAAACCACTTAATGGAAAGATTCCTCCAATGGAATTGTAGAAGCTTTCGCAATACAAAAGACGATTTATATGATCCCATCAACCGGTATGATCTAGCAGGCATATCCCTACAGGAAACCTACTTAAATGCACGAGTGTGTCCCACCATTAAAAATTACACCATCTTCAGACGAGATAGGAGAATAGACTCGCCAGCCCATGGAGGAGTGGCAATTCTTGTTAGAAACAACGTTCCATCGAAACATATTGCTCTTCAGACCCCTTTTGAAGCAGTGACAGTGCGTATTGTAATTGGCATCACTCTTACAATAGCATCAATATATATCCCTCTTAATTTCTTATTCACTTCAGATGACCTAGAAAATCTAACAGACCAGCTACCATCTCTGTTCTATTTGCTCAGAGACTTCAATGCACATCATTTGCTGTGGGGATCTCCAACAATTGACAAGAGAGGTAAGCTAATAGAATCCTTTCTTGATACTTATCAACTCACCATTTTAAATACTGGCGAGCCAACCTACATTCATTTTTTGACTGGATCCATGAGTTCAATAGATCTCTCGATCTGTTCTCCCTGCTTATATACTATTATGGAGTGGTCTGTTCTTGACAATCCACTGAACAGTGATCACCTGCCAATTTTCTGCAAACTCCCCTTCCCCACGTCGCTCCATTTGGAAATTCCGTAGGGCACACTGGAGTGAATATACCTCTCATGTTCAGTTAGATGATAAAATAATACAATCTGAGACCATAGAAAATGTCACGGAACACATTACTACTCAAATATTACTAGCTGCCACCATTGCAATACCAAAATCTTTACCAGGGAAACGGAAACACAGTAACTACTGGTGGAACCAAGATGGTACGCATGCGAAACGGGAAAAAAACAGATCTTGGAATTTATTTCGTAAATTCCCCACAACTAGTAACCTAATTAACTTCAAAGGACTGAGAGCCAAGTTCTGTAAAATAAGAAGAAATGCAAAGAAAGGAGCCTGGATCAGCTTCTCCTCAAGTATAAATAAGGACACAGATAGTAGAATCATTTGGAGGAAAATTCAAACGCTCAATGGCAAATATGTCCAGTCCCCAACTACAATACTAAATTGGGAAGGGAAGGAGTTGTCATCACCAGCAGAAATAGCAAATGCCTTAGTGGAATCATTTACCAGCATATCAGCAATATCCACCTTTAACCCAACCTTTCAAAGAATTAAAGAATCTGCAGAAAAGCGTAAGATTAATTTTTCTACGGCAGTTTCACATCCATACAACCATCCATTCACATTAGCAGAATTACTAGGGGCACTCAATAAAACACCCAATAGTGCTGCTGGTCCAGATGGGGTCTTTTATATAATGTTAAAGCAACTTGACAACAGAGCAAAAACAACATTGCTAAAATATTACAACCGTATTTTCTTAGAAAATACCTACCCACTCTCCTGGCGTTACTCAATTGTTCTAGCCTTCCCAAAGCCAGGAAAGGATTGTACCTTTCCACATAACTACAGGCCAATTTCACTGACTAGTTGTCTAGGAAAAGTCCTTGAAAAAATGGTTCGCAGGCAGCTAACGTGGTTCCTGGAAGCAAACAACTTACTAAACAGCAGCCAGTATGGATTTCGAAAGAACCGGTCCACGCTTGATGTGATGATAAAAGCTGAGGCAAACATCCGAAATGCCTTTATAAGGAGAGAACATCTAGTCATGATTAATCTCGATATTGAGAAAGCCTTCGATACCACCTGGCAATATGGTGTACTAAAAGATCTCCATTCTTTCGGCTTGAGAGGTCAGTTACCTCAATTCATACAAAATTTTCTATGCAACAGAACGTTTCAGGTAAGGTATATGAATAATTTATCCAAATCATTTGAACAAGAGGAGGGTGTACCGCAGGGTTCTATTCTAAGTCCAACATTATTTGCAGTAAGAATTACAAACATGACACGGGAAGTACCAAATACAGTAGAATCGTACATGTTTGCCGATGACCTCATTATCTCCTGTCAATCCCAAACTATGAACATCATTGAAAGACAACTTCAAATTTCCATAGCTAAAATAGAATCATGGGCACTGCGGAATGGTTATTCTTTAGCCGAAAAAAAATCCACTGCAATTCACTTTTGTAAAAAACGAAAACTCCACCTGGATCCAGAAATATTTTTAAAATACAGCCTGATACCTGTCACTAACAATTTTTGTCTGTTGGGGCTACATTTAGATAATAAACTTAATTTTGCTTCCCATATATCTTACCTTTGAACCACGTGTCTTAAAAAACTGAACATCCTAAGAGCCGTTTCCGCCATGTCTGGGGTGCTGACAGAAGCTCTCTTCTTCATCTCTATAGAGCTTTAATAAGATCACGCTTAGATTATGGATCACCTGTCTATGACTCTGCTAGGAACAGTTCCCTATTATGTGTGAACACCATACAGCATAGTGCCCTTAGGATAGCTGTGGGAGCCTTCAGAACATCTCTGATCCACAGCCTGTATATTGAGGCAAATGAACCTCCACTGCACCTAAGGAGAAAATCCTTATTATGTAACTATGCACTAAAGATTAAGAGTATTCCATTACATCCTATCTGGCAGCACTTGTTCGACCCTAAATACACCATGCTATATCAAAATAAACCTAATGAGAATCGCCCCGCAGGGCTTCGATTGCAAGAGCTCATGATCAGTTGGAACATTAATTTTCAGAATGTCTTCCAAGACCTTGGTACTCCTGAACCTCCCTGGACTGAATTCGTACCTCTCTGTGACAATTTCTTTTTAAGATGGGGGAAGACATCCCTGGCTAATACAAATTTTCAATTAATTTTCAGCTCCATAAATTGCATTCCTTGGAAAACTCAGGAAAAGTACATATCTATACTGATGGCTCCAAAACAGATACAGCCGTAGGTGCTGCAGCAGTTTCTTCCAACTTTTCAGTAGCTGTGTCTCTTTCCACTGAATGCAGTATCTATACTACAGAATTATTCGCAATAAAATTGGCTCTAGATAATATAAACAAGTACCATATCAAGGAATCCTTGATATATACAGACTCCTTAAGCACAATCACTGCCATTCAATCTACTTTTGGTCCCTCTCACCCCATTCTTAAAGAGATCTGATCTAAGTTACTTCACTATCAAACAGTCAATCAGAAGGTTACCTTCTGCGGATCCCTGGTCATGATGGCATCTCAGGCAATGAACATGCGGATGCTGCTGCAAAGCATCCCGACTCTGGATCTTCCAGACAAATAAAAGTTCCCTACACCGATCACAAATCTGTTATTAAAACAACATGCAGGAAACAATGGTCTCTCCTTTGGAAAACTCAAACCAATAATAAACTACTGCAGATAAAAAAAGAGCCACAACTGTGGACATCTAGTTCCAGGAGAAGCAGGCGACAAGAAGTGATTCTAGCAAGGCTCCGCATCAGCCATTCGCATCCAACTCACCCGTTTTTGCTTATGGGAGAGAATCCTCCTCAGTGTTTCTTTTGTCAGTCGCAGCTAACAATAAAACACATCCTCATAGTTTCCCCAACTTTCAACTGTCAGAAAATCAAGCTTTAGCTCCCTGTCCAACTTAAAGGAACCCTTAACCTTATTTCATATTCTTGGCAATGAAGCAAATTTCGAGGAACTGTTTAATTATTTGAAGCACATAAATATGTATGATAGACTGTGATCAAAGTGACAAAAAAAATCATGAACAGGCACAATATGGCCCAAGAGGCCCTTGTGCCAAAAAAACCCAATACAACAACAAGTAATACAACAGATATTTGGAGCCCAATTTTTTTCTTGGTCACCGATCTTGCGGCTGAAGTACAATGAATATGCAACTTTTGTGACATTGTATATTTTCTTCCTCTGAGTTTTTGGGGTTAAGTGTCCACAAACATAGCAGAAGTTGTCTGGGTGATTGATGCAAGTTCTGTGCTTTGTCTTCTCCATTTTAACAATGCAATTGGGCTCCAACCTAAAAACAGTAAAAGCAATTGGTAAATTTGAAAACAGAAGGTGAATTCTTGTAGTGTAGTTTATCATACACTATATATTGAAGAGTTGAATGGCATAATAAAATTAATGAAAATACTGACTTGTCTGGAAAAGTGCATCAAAATCAAAATATACTATATTGCAAGAACAGTAATGATGTACTTGCTTAACTTTTAGCCCAATAAACAAAACCAACCAAAAGTTAATAAGTTTAAAAATTGTATTTCAAACAGTAATGATATCTTTGTACAGAATCCAGTTATCTATCTGTATCTTAAAACTGAGACGTGATAGGAAATTTTTATGATTGATTTTAAATTCTATACATAAAACTTGACCAGAAACAACCATTGATTTGCTGGAGGTAAAAATCATATTGGATAGTGTTATTAGAGAAAATGGATAGATGGGTTGGGTAGTGTTTTTTTTTTTTTTTTTGGTTGATGCTATATCATCATGTTTCCTTATGTCATTTGCCACTGCTACTACTAATAAGCTTCCAGCATATGTATTTTATAAAAATTTCAAATTAAAGCTCTTGTTGTGCAATATCAAGCGATTGATATTGGACAACCAAGAAAGGCTTTGTACGAGTTTTGCAAATTGCAGTGTCTGGAGACTGAGTACTTGTGGAGGTGATCTGATTGAGGGAGTGGGATTGAGGCCTTGGGAGTGGGTTGAGCAGGCTAAACCCACTCTGGGATTCTTCCTCTTGCTCAGATTATGAACCTGAGTGGGCTAAATTAAAATTGAGGAAAGACAGGTGTGGAATTTGCCTTTAGCCAGTGGGTAGTTGATTGCTGGAACAAATTTCCATCTGTTATTGTGGAAGTCGATAGCTTAAATAAATTCAAGGAGCAACTGGACAAACTTTTAGATGGAATGAATGTGTTGTGAAATTTTTTTTTTTGGCTGATGCTACTTAAGCTTGCTTTCTTGCTTCACATTCTTTTACTACTACTACTACTTAAATCCGATCAAACATTTGTTGGATGCCTTTGGGTGTTACATTGCATGCCGACAGCCAACTCCTCAGTCACTTGGCGAGCTAAGGTCTGCGATTGTGGAAGAATGGGATTTATTGCCAGAATCTTATAGACACCCTTATTTCGAGCATCGTTTACCGCTGTCAGGTCTGTTTAGCCACTGGAGGGAATTCGTATACTGCACTGTCACGTGACCATATTTTTGAGCATCGTGTATCGACTTCTGTAATGTGATATTTTTGCTAATTCTTATACAGCCCCTATAAATGTCCTTTATACCTTTCCGAAGTTTCTCGCTGTCTCCTCGTTTCATCAAAGAAAAAATTATATTTTTATTTTATTCTTAAATAACCACAATTATTTACTAACGGAATGTGTGCGCCTGTTGGACACTACACAACTTCTCAAAACTTGGAATCAGATTGGACACTGCCAACCTCATTTCCTGTTCCACATTGATTTTCGCGTGGTAATTGCTTTTTATTGCAGCAACTGCCAAAAACCCAGCTTCGCAAAGATATGATGTCGCCAATGAAATTAGGATTTGCTGAGCTTTAACACTTAGCAGTGGGTATTCATCTTTTGTTGTTATCCAAAACTCAGTTAGTTCCATGCTGCCAAATTTTGTTTTTAAAGTCTTTTTACAGTTAGCTCAATAAGATTTTCTTCTTCTGAAGAGGTGAATTCAGATGAGGCCTTAGCCCTGAATGGGTCTTGGATCCATGCAAACTTCTCTATATCTTCTGGAAAGTATTTTTCGAACCAGTCACTGAGCTGTGTTAGGTGTTTCTCAAAAACAGATTTAAGTTCGTGGGTCAAATAAACATCACTGAATGTAACAAACTGCTGCAACAGGGAGAAACAGTCTTTGCAACCATCTCCATTTAATTTTCTTCTCCATAGTAGTAACTTTTTTCCGAAGGCTGAAACCTTTTCTGCAAGTTTCAGAATGTGGGTATTGCTTCCCTGCAGCGAGAGATTCAACGCATTTAGTTTTTCGAAGAGATCACACAGATATGATAATTTTGACAAAAAATCTGTATCCAAGAAGGTTTTTGAAGAAGAACACACTGGTGTTCTTCTTCGAGATAAGAATAGAGTTCCTGTCGTAATTTGAACACACGGGACAGTACATTGGCAGGGGAGAGCCATTGTGAGTTACAGTAGTACAAAGATGTGTGCTCAAATCCCACATTCTCCCACAGTTTTTTAAAAAAGCCTTCTGTGGCTGAGTCTTTATAAAGTTCACTTTCAATACACTTTCCACAACTAGGTTCAGTGGAGGACTCAGTTGCTTTGACTCAAGGGCTTCCCTGTGGGTTATGCAGTGGGTCCACAGTGCATCAACAGCTTTGTTTCGTATGAGTGCCTGCAATCCTCCATAACAGCCAGACATAGCAACCACCATCGGTACAGACGCCAACACATTTAGTCCAGTTTAAGTTGTTGACATAAAAGTGTCAACGATCTCAAACAAGTCTTGTTCCTTTATACCTGCAGTGATACTTTTACAAAACAGGTCTTCCACAATTTTGTCACCATCTATGAACTGTTTAGCAAATCAAATGAGCATCCTTGTTCCTGTCCATCGCCTTTTCTAGCTGTAACCCGAAATCCTTCCCTTTCATTTTTTTCAATTAGCTGATCATTTAGGTCTTCAGTCAGGTTTTGGATTCTATGGCCGATAGTATCGTTGGACAAAGATACCTTTGAAAGCAGGCTTCCTGCAGATTCACCAATCATAATGTTGACCATATCCACTGCAGCCGGTAAAATCAGTTCTTCTGTGATGGTGTGAGCCTTTTAACACTTCGACTCTATATGCCACCTTGTAGGATGCTAGTAAAGCTTTTCTTGGTATTGATGCTTGTTTAAAAAATGTACCTTTTTGTTCTTTCAATTCTTTTAACTTTCTGGTAAAATAATCATGGGATTTACTACCCATATTAGGATGATGGTCTGTAAACGGCATTTTAGTTTACTTGGAAGCATGACCTCTGGAGTCAAAACTTTCAGAATAAACGTTCAAAAATCTTTGCATTTTTATGCATAAGCACTAAAATCAACAAATTAATTCAATAAATTTTGCTAGACCTCGCAGACACTTTATCAAAACACCCTTCAGTTATTTTCATTACTGACGGACCCAGAGAGTTGACAGGTATTTATATACAAAATCTAAGAAACGAGAAAGTTTTGAGGAGTTACTGCCAAGTAAACAAAAACATATCTCAAACATTCAAGAACATTATTGAAAGGAGTGTAGCATGATCTAATGTTGAAACTGTGAACTACAGTTTGTGCGCTGTCCGACAGATGTTGAGTATCGCAGTGTTTTTTCCGTCAAATTTAAAATATCCCACAGTGCACAGTTTCGGAACTGCTGGTATGAACAAAAGAGAATCTTCAAAAATAAATATTTTATTATTTTCAATTTTATTTGGGCTAGCACCGTTCAATACATCCAAATAATAATCAACAAAAACTGTCTGTTTCTGATTGCTACCTGTCAGTAATAGTAGGACCTAGTAAATACCAATAGGCCTGAGTTAGAAAGATATAATAAAAAAAAAATAATAATAATTTATCAAAATTTAGGTGCACACTGGCAGAATAACAGCTAGCCCAACAGACAGCAGACTGAACAAATATATACAGAAATTTTATATATATAAGATGAGGGAGAGAGAGGGGAGTTAACAGAGGGTAAGAAAAAGCCAAGGCTAAAAAAGGCGAAGTGAAGGAAGAAAAATAGTACCCCACTCCTCGAATACTCTAATAACTCATGGGGCATAAAAATTTAGAATATGATAGCGTACTGACATAAAACGAAGTTCAAAGCATATAGTAGTGATACTCCGATGTCCCAGTAGCATAACTTCCTGATCCATGAGGTGAGGTTCTGGTATTTCAGTAAGGCATAGAGTAATCATTGAATATGCAGTGACTCAATTAAAACAACTTATGGTGAAATATATTTCCTATAGGGTGGTTGTTCGGCTGTTGTGGATTTGAAAGTTCTCTTACCCGATCGATCAACAGTGGTAGTGAGTGTACGGAAGAATAGTACTACAGATGAAGTTTATCAGGTAATTGTTTTAAACAAGTGAATATTTTTCTAAATTAGTTATACTTTCATTTTCATTACAACTTTTAAAAATACTAAGATATTGAAATTTTAATAGTATAACTCTTATTGTTATTCATTATAATTAATCATCAATTCATTATATAATTATCGGTTATAATCATAAATTCATTATTTATTATAATGTTATTGTTCATTATAATCAGTTTTATAAACTAATGTAATGAACTTTATAGTTAATTTCTGCTTAACCCTTTGTCTATATGTCTTTATTTCATCTCTTTTTCTAGCTTTTTCACTAAAATGTAATTTTGATTTGTTTATTACTTTTTATACGAAAACAAAGGGATTTACAATATTTTAATAACCCTGTTTTTCTGCCCAGAAAAACTTATCTTTTGATAAAAATTAAACAAAATCTGCACGTTGGTATACATCAATTTGAATTTTTGTGTGCCAAGAAATTTTCCAAGAGAGAAATTAGCATTTTGAGTATTCCATAATAATTTATCAATTTAAACACTAATGGATTACAAAAATTCGGTGTGTGTTGTCACTAAAATAAATATTTTCTTATTTTTAGCTTAGTTTTTACATTGTACATAACATCCAGTGAGAAATTTGACTTGGTCATGCGGTCAAAAAATCAAAAATATGTCTTCTATGTGATATTCGATGACTGTTCTCGTACCAGGGGTGTCTGTAAGGAACATCTGCTGTGTCAAGTACACGGGATTGCACCTAGAGGAGCATTTGTTCTTAACAGACATGCAAAATATTTAAAGCTGAAAGTAAAATTATTACATGCTATCCAGAGGGTGGTCAGAGTCAAGTGGGACATAAAGGATCATGCATTGAAAATGCTGTATGAATGTGCTTTTGTGCCTATTCTGACAGAGCCTGTGGAGCTTGGTTCAATCAGGCAATTAATGTTGAAATTACGAAGCATTTATTATCGGTTCAGAGATTTGCTCTTCTGGGTGTGACCAGGGCTTGTTGCACTGTTGCCATGGCACCTTACACATTATTTCAGGAAAACTGCCAGCTGATCTTTCAGTGATTAGGGCAGGATTGAAATATTGTTTGCGGAGGGACAGTTCCAGTTAGATTTTGGGTGTTCGGTCATGTCTGGTAAGTGGGCAGCACCCATATAGCATCATATGCTATATGAGTGCTGCCCTATATGCTGCACAGAGGCAGAGAATAAATGATGAGCTTATGGAAATATGGCAAAACAGATGGATTGGTTCTGATAAAGGCAGGGAGCTGCTTGTCTTTCTGCCCTCCTCCATCTCGATAGTTAATTTTAAATTGCAGCCATGGCTTCAGTTTAGTATGAATGCTTGTTTCCTGCTCACGGGGTACAATTTGAGGTCCAGGCTAAATTGGTTTGGCTTGGTTCCCTCTGATTTGTGTGCATGTGGGGCTCTACATTGCTCTCCATTGATCCAACTATGAGGATATTGGATCTGAATTGGTAAGGAGTACTTTTGTAGTCAACAATGATTCACTTCCAGAATTTTTTTTTGGACAAGTTTTTATTTAGATTATTTTCAGATTTTATTAATAATGTGTTTAAAAAATAGCTGCAATAATATCTATAGAATGGTAACTGAACATATTGGACAGTGCAAGGTATTGTTCACTGCTTAGGCTAAACTGCTGAAGCTCTTCTTTTTCATGATATCTACTTTCTTCGGTTATATAATATAAATTTAGATTTTATGGTTTGCTATGGTTATATCGGTTTGGCTGAAACAAGAAGAAGAAATGAATCATAAGTTTATCAAGTGGAAATCTGCTGTAAACCAATGGAAAGGTGAAAGGAGTGAAGGTGGAGTTGCCTTTCTGGTCCATAAAGATATAAAAAACAACATTTTGGAATTCAAAAGTACATCACCAAGGGTGTCAAGACTACTACTCAGGATTTCTAAGAGGTATAAGCTATAGGTTATAATGATTTATGCACCAAAATCGAGCCATGATGATGAAGAGGTTGAAGAAATGTACACAGAAATTGAGTCTTCTAGATGAACAGAAAACTCACTACACTATCATTATGGGGGGACTTCAATGCTAAGGTTGGAAAGAGATAAAACAGTGCAGAAAGGGGAACTATAGGAAATTTTGGAATTAGTGAAAGAGGTGAAAGACTTGTGGAATTTGCAGAATCTCGAGGAATGCCAGTAATGAACACTTTTTTTCAAGAAAAGGGTGAACAGAAAGTGGACATGGAAGAGCCAAAATGGATTAACAACTAATGAAATCGACTTCATCCTCATTAACACACGATTTATCGTGAATGATGTTACTGTCCTGAACAAGGTAAATGTTGGAAGTGATCACAGAATGGTAAGATGCACACTTGATATAGATGTAAAAAAAGAAAGGAAAAAACTAACTCGAGTAAATAATGCAAAGGTCTTTGAGATAACAGAAGAGGAGAAAAAGCAGTATGTACTGGAACTTAAGAACAAGTTTGAGCTTCTGCAGACTGCTCAGGACCAAGATATTGACATCACAGGTGCCCTTTGAAATAACATTCTTGCATTAACCATTAATCAATTATTGTACAAATTGGAGCAATGTGGTATTTAGGGCAAATTGCTGCTATGGATAAGGAGATTTTTGAGTGGGAGAAGGTAGAGAGTGGTAATAAATGGACACCTCTCTTTGTGAACTATTATGTTATTAGTGGAGTCTCCCAGGATTTGGTTTTAGGCCCATTGTTGTTTTCTATATTTGATATTGATGAAGATATATCAGGCTGAATGGCCAAGTTTGTAGGTGATACAAAGTTTGGCAGGGTGATTAATGACAGTGATAATGGTACACTGCTGCAGCAGGATCTAGAGCAGATGGGCTGAGAGGTGGCAACTGAAGTTTAACATTGACAAATGCAAAGTACTGCATATGGGTAGAGTAACCTCAGTGTAACATACCAACTAAGTGGTATTACACTCAGGGTAGTGGAGAATGAAAAGAACTGGGGGAAATTGCACAGTCAGATATGAAGTTCTCTGAACAGTGCAGACAGGCTGCCAGGTCAGCTCAGGTTTTGTCACTGATATATAGGAATTTTGCTAGCTGGGATAATCAAGTGGTTATCTCTTCGTATAAGGTAATGGTCAGGCCATACTGTGAGTACTGCATACAGGTCAGGCGACCTCATTTTAGGAAGAATGTAGAGCTGCTGGAACGAGTGCAGAGAAGGGAAATGAGATTGGTCGGGAATAAAAGGGGTGTGGTGCTCATACCAAGAAAGGCTTCAGTTGAGCACCTGTGAGATGATCTGATTGAGGTGTTTAAGGCTTTGATTGATTTGAGCAAGCGCGGTGCTGATGGGATTCTGCACTTCAGGGGTATAAATTCAAAAAATTGAGGAAAGATGGTTGTAGAATAGATGTGCAGGATTTGGTTTTAGTTTGTTCCAGCATTCAACCACTTTCTGGCTAAAGGCCAGAAAGTGGTTGAATGCTGGAACAAACTAAAGTTTCGGGTTACTTGTTTTTCCTCTCCCACTAGGCTAATTAATATCTACCATCTTATCCGAGTTGTTTTTGAAACATTTGTTTTTCACAGCATAAAAAAAAAAAAAAAAAGGCAATAACACAAAACCTGGTATTCTCCCGAAATAGTCAGTACTCTGCCAAAGCAGCACATGTATTTTAAAATTTCATGCACTGTGAATGGTGCCAAATTTGAGAAAAATTTTGAAATAAGTCTGAAAATTGAAGTAACTAATAGTATCGAATATATACACGGGCGCCTCCGTAGCCAGGTGGGAAGGAGCAGCAGTGCGTAGCACACGCTTCTTGATTAGACCGGGGTTCGAGCCCGTCACCACCAAATACGGAAGATGCGGAAAGGTCAGGGAATGACCACCGCATATCCCGGAGCAATATGGCCTTAGTTGCTAATGCTCCTAAAAACCAAATAACAAACAAACAAACAAACATATATACACGATGCACTTTTTTTTTTAATAAAAAAAAAACCTATTTCCTATTTTCACGGATCATTTAATTTTTTAATTGGTAAGGTAGTAAAGTGTAAATTTATATGCATAATAGCATAAATATATGTGCGTGAGCAGTTAGAATTTTCGTAAATGCTATATTTTAAATTGGAAAATGGAATTGACTAAGTGAGTGACATTTATATTTTATGCCTAATATGTTTTATTGTAATTTTTAGCAAAATAAATTTTAAAAAAAATTTTTGAAAATAAAAGGTACAAAACACAGTTTTAAAAAATTAATACTTTTTAAAACTAAAGAAATTGCAACCCATTAATAAAAGGTGAAATATTGGCAGTGTTCAACTAGAATTCAGGAAAACAAAAGAAGCCCGAAATGTTTTACAAAAATTAAAAAGGAAATGGACACCTGCCACTTTTTTTTTTTTTTTTTGCCAAAAATGGGGTGCTATCACTACCAGTTTAAAACTGCTGTTAGTATAAATGCAAATTAAACCATTAAAATCACAACTATATCATAGTAGCTTTTGACAGTTAAATACAGTGGATTCTGATTATTTGGGCCACTGGTTAATTTAGAAAATAGCCAGGGTTTTCTTTGCTCAATTGGGAGAATATGCCGTTTTAATCGGGGCAGGAGACAGGAGACTCGAGATTACCCTACGATTGTCTCGGACCATACCATATGGTCCGGTCGGATTTATGGAGGTCACAACCATAAAACAATAAAAACAATTTGCAGTTTCTGGTTCATTGGGCTTTTCTATTAGTGCAATCTATTTTATAAATGGATAGTAAACTCGATCTTATTGAATTTGCGATAATACTGACACCTGGAATTCTGAGAGTTTTTACATTATTATGGTGAAATGCATTTTCCCTTCCATGAAATCTTCAATCATATAAAAAACGTAAATAAAATTTCAGCATCTTCTCTTCGTTCCTATTTTTTAAGCTTCATAACTTATTACTCCATTCTCACTTTCGCGTATCGTGTTAGTTTCAATGTGTTCTTTGTTATTGATTGCTTATCTGTTTTAAATTTTAAACCCCCAAATGTCAGTGAACAGAAATATCACATAGTTAGTATGTACATATTACAGTACACATTAATTGAGCTATGCGTGTAAGCTTATATTTATTTTTATTTTGCTAATCTGTGGAAAATATTCTTCTGATTTTCACATATCATTTAATTTTCTAATTGGTAAGGTAATAAAGTATAAATTTGTGCTTAATATGTCTTTACTTTTATAGCCTGTGGATAATATTCCTCCTATTTTCGCTTATTAGAATCGCTGTTTAATAGAACTAAAATTCAATTCACAAACATGATCACAATGACCAGTGCTTACTACATATCATATAGTGAATAGTACTTTACTATGGTGAGTCCATCGTAATGTGATTTGTTAGTACAGAGAATCGAGGCGCCTCCGTAGCCAGGTGGGAAGGAGCAGCAGTGCGTCTTCTTGATTAGACCGGGGTTCGAGCCCGTCACCACCAAATACGGAGGATGCGGAAAGGTCATTCAGGGAATAACCACCGCATATCCCGGAGCAATATGGCCTTAGTTGCTAATGCTCCTAAAAACCAAATAACAAACAATAACAAACAGAGAATCGATTGTAAAGCGGGGTCCACTGTATTTTTAACTATTTACATGAAACTTCCAAATATCCACTGTACAATCTTTCTGAACTACATTCCTATGTATGTATCAGCCTCTAAAATAATACAAAGCTTGAGAAGATTTGCCATATGATTCTGCCATGGTAATAACCGAAAACAATTCAGAGCACATGATAGTTATAGATTACTTATATTTTCAGCATCTCCCCATTTTCTGAATTCCATCACTACTATTCAGAAAACATTATGAAAGTTGGATTCAAATACTTTGAATCCAACTTCCACTATTAAAGAGTAGATCTTGTAGTAGTCCGTTCTCTTTCTCTCTCACTCTTTTTTTTTTTCTTTTTATGAAAGCCATAAACCTGAATGGTATTAGAACCTATAGTACTTTTTAGTACTTGTTGATATTAAAACTTCAATTTTCATGGATTGTTATTTTCAGTAAATATGTGTGAAAGAAGTTTGTTGCCAAAAATAGAAATTGTAGGGATAAACGAGGAAGAATTCTGTGAGTTTGAAGTTGGGCAGTGAATGGATGCAGACTGCCCATAGCACATGTTTGAACTACCCATGGTCTAGGAGCCTGAGAGATGTTTTGGGACACTATCCCATATGTGGGTCCAGCATTTCATGATTGCATGGATTTGAGATTTATACAGAGTGAATATCATGTAGGTTAGTGCAAATGCATCATTTTAACATAGCTATCTACCAAAATAGTTTAATTGAATTGGCATTGTTTTGGTTATATCTCATAAACGATGCCAATTTAATTAATTTAATTAATTAATTCAACTACTTTGGTAGATAGCTATGTTAAAATGATGCATTTGCACTAACCTACATGTTAGTCATTCTACCTCATAGCATGAGGACTTTGCCCTTAAATACTTTGTAGTCTATATCACAGAGTGAATAGTTGTTTAGAAGAAAAGTAATAACAGCAAACGAGAAAACCCAGTTTTTAAGATGCAGGTGAAGTAATATTTGTGATGTTGCAAAATGACAAATTTGACAGAATGAGGGTAGAGAGATTTTAAGACTGAGAATAATTAAATGAGAAGATTCCAAATTAGTCTTTGACAAGAAATATCAAAGTGGACATTACACAAGTACCATCTGTGAAGCAAAAGGAATCTTACAGCGAATAATTAAGATAACTGAGATGAGCAGTGGTTGAGGCAATCGATAATTGGGATTCTGTTAGAAAAAGTAAGTAGGGGGTTGGCAGATGTAAGTGGAATTTGACATCATTAAGATTGGAGCTGAAACCACATATTTGTGAAATGAATGAGGATGTTTTTGGAAGGTTTAGATCTTTTCACAGTTAAGTCTGTTCTATTAATTTGAAGGTAAGGAGAAAGGGCTGTAAGTGTTATTGGAAGTAATGAAATCTTTGGATATGCCATATACACATAGCAAGAATATATCTAGTTCCTTGATAAATCATGTCATAAACAATGTCCCCCCACCCACCCACCCACATACACACTACAGGCAGTTCCCACTTTACGAGTTTTCGCTTTACGGGTTTACGAGGTTTTTTTTTTTTTTTTTTTTTTTTAACGTATCAACAAAATCTAAAATATGTACATTAATTGCAAAAAATGAATGTTAAATATTTATAAATACCGCATTTCAAACCATCATATCGTGAAAATATTGTAATGCGAACTCAATAATACATTGTTTTTTGGTAATTCATCCCATGACCTCGGAAGTTGAAATTTTTGCTATATAACTCTCTAAAAGGTCGTTTTTATAGTGTAAGTTGGTTACCAATTCAAATCATTAAAATCCACTATACTTTCGTTGTTATCATACGGTCCGTTATAAGAACCAATTTTGATCGACTTTGTGACATTTTTCCAAAGCACATTTCTGGAAGTCACGACCATAAGAAAATAAAAACAATTTGCACTTTCTGGTTTATTGGGCTTTTCTGTAACTGCAAGCAATTATAAATGGGTAGTAAACTCGATGTTATTGCATTTGCAAAAATACCGTTAGCTGGAATTGTGTGGTTTTTTTTACATTATTATGGTGAAATGTGTTCCCCTTCACTGAAATCTTCAATTGTATAAAAAACAAATTTTCGGAATCTTCTCTTCATTCCTTTTTTTTTTAAGCTTCGTAAACTTGTTACTCCACGCAAATCGTGTTAGTTGCAATTTGTGCGTGCCATTAAAAAATGCTTATGCATGCTATTGAAATTTATAAAGAAAAGAAAAGATTATCTTGGAAACAAATGCCTATTGAAGCATTTCTGAAGAAGACTGTGCAATAAACAGAGTGCAGAGCCAATAATGAGTGATCGACGAATGTGCATTTAGTCTGATGATGATGAAGATAAACATTCTTTAACATTTGTAAGTCATAAATAATTTCTCTATTAAATTTTGCTTTATTTTACAGGCCACATTTTAATTTCTTTGGATAAATCAATCATTGTTTAAACAAACTAATTAGCTAACCAATTTCATTGTTGCGAACGTAACCCCTATTTTTAACATTGTCTATTAGAAATAAATTCCTGCTTTACGAGTTTTCGCTTTATGAGTGTGTGCTAGGAACAAATTAACTCGTAAAGTTGAAAACTACCTGTACTTGAACTGCTTCCTGTTTCTGTCTGGAAGAGGAGAGGCAACAAGATTATACAGGTCTCTGGTGGACTAACTGGTGGCCCACCTGAAAATACAATTTGAGCCATACCCTCAAAATGTAAGGAAGATTGAACCTCTTTATGATGCCCAGCATTAGCATTAGTAGAGGCATATTATGCAAGAAAGCAAGCTTATACAGCATCAGCCCAAAAAAAAAAAAAAAAAAAAAAAAACTTTCCCATTTCACCCATCCATTCACCCCCAAACGTTTGTTCAATTCTGCCTTGAATTTCAGCAATCAACCACTCACTGGATAAAGGCAAATTTCCACACATCTATTCTACAGCTGTCTTTCTTCAGTTTGAATGCATGTCCTCTCAGTTAAGTAATCGAAGGAAGGATCCCATCCACATTGAGCTTGCTCAAACCATTCAAGACCTTATACACCTCAATTACAGGTGCCTGCAATTTGCAGAACTTAAACCTTTGTAAGAGAAATCATTTGTTCCACTCACCAGTCTCATTGCCATTCTCTGTATTTGTTTCAGCAGCTCTACATCCTTCCTAAAATGAAGCCTCCAGACCTGGCACCTCCGTAGCCGGGTGGGCAGGAACAGCAGTGCGTAGCACACACTTCTTGATTATACCGGGGTTCGAGCCCGTGACCACCAAATACGGAGGATGTGGAAAGGTCGGGGAATGACCACAGCATATCCCCGGAGCAATATGGCCTTAGTTGCTAATGCTCCTAAAAACCAAATGTACAGCCTCCTTAGTAATGTACAGCCTCCAGACCTGCATGCAGTACTCAAGGTGTGGCCTGACCATTGCATTATACAAAGGAATAATCAGCTCCTTATCCCTGCTAGCAAAATTCCTGTATATCATTGACAAGCTTAAATGTCAAGCCAAGAACCCATGAGCTACTCTTGCAGCCTGTCTGCATTGCTCAGAAAACTCCATATCTGACTGCACAATTACCCCAGGTTTTTTTCATTCTCATCTACCCTGAGTGTACCCACACAGTTGGGTTGGTACATTACTCTGGGGTTACTGCCAAAATAGTGACATGCCTTCATCAATATCATTGATAAATACAGAAAACAACATTGGGCCCAACATCAAACCCTGGGGAACTCCACTAATAACATTAGTCCATCGATTACCACTTTGTCTTCTCCCACTCAACCATCCCTTTATCCATAGCAGCAGCTTGCCCTTAATTCCATAGTAGTCTTCAATGTGCAACAGCATCAAAAACATTTCCTGAAATTCAAGTGCACTAAACCCTCGATTTAATGGACCCCGATATTTTGGATTTAACGGACTGGACAAATAATAATACAGTAATGTACATATTAATCTCGACTATATTATTTTTTTATGTTATACAAAAGTGTTATTATTAATTAAAAATTAATAATAATTACCTATTTCCATTATTCTTTTGATAATTACCTACTTTTATTTTTATAATTAAATTCAGGAAATTGTTTTTTATTCTTTCTGAAAACGTGTTCAAATAGCTGTTTTCCCAGATTACAGATAACAGATAAGAGCAGGCAGTGACTTGTGAGCTGAACATGACTCGGGACACTAAACTGCAGGTCTACCGACTCGCTTTGTTTCAGTCTCAGTCTGCCTCAAGCTATTGGGCGGTCAGGTTGTATACAGAGTGTTTCTGTGATTTCTGAATTGTCACTTTATTTATTAAATAATTCTATAATGCTTACCATTTAAAATGGCATCAAGTGATAGAGCAGTTAAAAGAAAGCTTGTGAACTTAAATCTGGCACAGGAATTAGAGCTAATTGAGAAATTAGAAAAAGGCATCTCGGTAGCATGTGTTTGTGAAATTTACGGCGTAAAAAAACAGTTTCTGATATCCATAAATCAAAGGCCAAATTGCAACATTTTATATCAACAACAAAAGAATATTACATATTATTTATTATAATTTAATAATTTTATATTGTACAGTACTGTATATTGTATTAATGTTCCCCTCCCCAGGTTACATTCGATTTAATTTACTTTCGGCATTAATGGACACTCCTTCTCCCCTATTAGGCTGTTAAATTGGGGTTTGCAGTATATGATATCAAAATTTTCTTTTGCATCCAGTTCCTTTGTGACCACATCATAGTAGAATCAAATTGGTCAGACAAGGCTTCCCCTTAACAAACGATTGTTAGTATTGTCATAGTCAGTACTAATTTCAGCATGGGATCCGTACTGTGTATCTTTTGCCATATATGCTTCTTTATAGCTGAGCTTGTGTGTAGCATCATGTATGAAATCATTATGGTTTTCCAGAGGGGTCCTTCAACCATCTTATGCTCCTGCTGATGTAACTTTTATAAATGATTTTCTTGAATATTATAAAGTGTAACTTGTAGTGTAGCACAAGGTAGTAGGTAGAATTGCAGTGGTTTAATTGTGGTAAATAGGCAGCTTGAAAGTTCTAAACATGTAGTTTGGCATATATTTATTTGTTATTAGCTAATATAATTTAATTAATACATAATTTTACTATTTTAAGATTATTAAATAATCTTAAAATAGATGTAAACATAAGCTTCCTAGCAGTATATATATATTGTTCTGCCTAACCTGTGAATAGTGGTGTTATTGCATTTAAGTATCTATTAGTTTAGTGTAGTATTCTAAAATTAAATTTAAGCAGAAATCATGTCTCAGATTAGTGCAGCAAGGCAAAGGGCTCAAAATAGCTGGAGTGCTGTGGCTTGGGGAGAACTAAAGGGGCCAGTTTTCCTACATACAAATCACAGCCTTACCAAATGTTCCACTTGTTTGCTGACCTGTCTGGAATGGACATGATATATAAGCCAAGGGGAATTTGTGTGAACTCAGTGTTATAATGGGCATTTATGAGAGCTTGAAGAATGGAGGATGCTCTTGAAGGAATTAAATGGGGGGGGGATTGGAAAATTGCTATCCAGAAAGTGAAATATATTGTGCAAAAAGGATGGGTGAGATTACTTTCTTACATTATTTGCCTGGTGATTTATACCAGGCAAATAATGCCTGGTGATTTATACCAGGCAAATGATGAAAGAAAGCAAGCTTATAAAGCATCGGCAAAAAAAAAAAAAAAAAAAACCACTCCCCACGTCACTTTTGCATCCATTCAGTAATTTGTCTTCCTTAAATTTATCAGACTACTCACCTCCACAACAACAGATGGATGTTTGTTTCTACAATCAACCACCTGCTCGCTGAAGACAAACTGCTGCACATCATCTGTCCTGCAACTATCTGTCCTGAATTTGACTTAATGCCATCAGCTTTGACCTTACTCAATCCATTCAACACCCTAAACACCTCAGTCAGATCACCTTGCATGTGCCTAGTCTTCAGAAGCTGCAATTCGCATAACTGAAGCTTATCTTAGTAAGACCACCCTTTTGTTCCCTTCACTAATCTATTTGCACTTCTCTGCATCTATTCCAGCAGATGTATATCCTTCTAAAATGAAGCCTCCAGGCCTGTATGCAGTACTCAAGATGCAGCTAAACCATTGTCTTGTACAATTAAATAATTAACTCCTTACCCTGCTAGCAAAGTTTCTGTATTTGACAAAACCCCATATGCTGTCTTGGCAGTCAATATCTGACTGCACAATTACTCCCAGGTCTGTTTCATTTTCTGCTACCCTGAGTGTAGTACCACACAGTTATATTAATCTGGTATTATTAATGATATTGATAAAAATATATCTTGATATATTTTTATCAATATCATTAATAAATATAGAAAACAACAATGGGCTTAGCACTGAACCCTGGAGGACTCCACTAATAACATTAGTCCAAGAAGAGCAATCCACTAATAACCACACTGTCTTCTCTCGCTCAGTCATCCTCTTATCCAGAGTAGCAACTTGCCCTTAATGCTACATTGCTCTAAATTGTATAGGCATCCTTTATGTTGAGGCAGTTTGGTGTGACATAAGTACTATGAAAACAAAATTGAGAGTACAGATGTGCTATAGGCCTATTTACTGTGATGAGTAGAATAAACAAATACAGTCTGTCCTCGTATAGCACGATAGTTGCGTTCCTAAAAATCCTCGTGCAATGCAAAATCGTGCAATATAAACAACAGGCCCTATGGGAAAAGTAGGGTTAGGTGCCGACCACCCAAGATTGAACACTCATTTGGAACCAAAACATTACCAAACACAATAAATAATCAGGTAATTTTAATCGTTATAAAATACGTAAGTATTTTATAACGATTAAAGGGTAGTTACTGACAGTAATGAGGGTAAGCTACTGAAACATGATCTAAAAAAATTAGACAGAAGGGCTGAGAAATGGTAGGCGAAGTTTAACATTGACAAATTCAAGGTACTACATACTGTAAGTCCCCGAGTTACGTAACTTCAGACTTACGTAATTTTTTTTCACTCATTTTTTTTTTAAATTGTAAAATTTAAAAGAGTTTAAAAAAACCCTATCAATAACAATGAACATGGTATGCACAAGTCAGTAGCGAGTTTATGAAGCTTAAAAATAGGAATGTAGAGAAGATTCTGAAAATTTTTTTTATATGACTGAAGATTTCAGTGAAGAGGAGACACATTTCACGATAATAATGTAAAAACACACAGAATTCCAGCTATCGGTATTATCGCAAATGCAATAAGATCGTGTTTACTCCCTGTTTATATGGTCTTGGCGCATTATAGCCTTAGTAGCTAGTGCGCCAATAAAATCAAAACCAACCAACCAACCCTGTTTATAATGAATTGCACTAACAGAAAAGCCCAATAAACCGGAAAGTGCAAATTGTTTTTATTGTTTTATGGTCATGACCTCCAGAAATGTGCTTTAATAAAATGTGAGCTTTCTTGAGATGATAATAGTGTGTTTCTGCTTTAATCCTGTGAAGTTCTTTACAGAAAATTTCATTTTGACCGTTATCATGGTGCCGACTAAGAGAATAAGTGACAGCGGTACTAGTAAATCTACCAAGAAAAGGAAAGCGATTGATTTGGATCAGAAAATTAGAATAATAAGGAAAATGGTCAAACGTCAAGTATCGTGTGGAATTTAGATTTGTCAGTGTCAACAGTAAACACAATAATAAAGGACAAAGATGAAATACGAGAAGTGGTAAAGGGATTGGCACCAATGAAGTCAACTATAATAACCAGGTTTACGAAATACATATCAGTTTTTACAGTACAATAACATGCATTTTTTCTTCCTTTTATGTTTTCTTTTGTTTGTTACACTCTGCCACTTCACTGCTGTCCCCAGATAAAGTTTTTAATTTAGCTAATTCAAAATATATAACTTTTCTGTTGAACCGTTTCTATTGAAGAAACCAAGTAGCAAAAGTCCTCCGGAGTGGATAATCCGCAGGCTTCAATGATTGGACGTGTTGCAGATGGTATGAACTCATTTGGTTTGTTGACAGTATCCTCCATACAGTGGATTGGGAAATACCCAAT
This sequence comes from Mastigoproctus giganteus, assembly GCF_048544385.1. Classification (NCBI taxonomy): domain Eukaryota; kingdom Metazoa; phylum Arthropoda; class Arachnida; order Uropygi; family Thelyphonidae; genus Mastigoproctus; species Mastigoproctus giganteus. The sequence goes on along the minus strand of NC_143583.1, from coordinate 114,970,428 downwards.
CGTTGGCCTATCGCTCGAGTACTCGTACTCGGATTGCCTTCTGCAAGACATAGGACATTCTCCTCATTGTCTGGCATCCTCGTCGTTCGCTCTCAATTCATGGTACCTCTCATGAAACAACCAGTCTCACGTAACCTTCTGTACACACATGCGAAAATCGTATGATGAGGAGCACGCCTGTGCGGGAAACGTTCCTGGTACAAGTGCAGAGCAGCGAGCTCATTACAGTCCGCAGCTCCATACGTGAGGTGCATGTCAGCCAGTTCAACGTTTGAATACTCGTCCATCCTATTGCCTCGGGAACCGGTTCGCAAATGCTGACTTCCAGCGGGATCGCTGTTCACGCGACCTCCCATTCAACGTCCTCTACTGCATGACGAAGGCATTTCGGACCCTGCAATGCTATGTGATTCCGATTCGTCTTTGTGCCCCCTACACCTCCTGCAAGTTTGTTGCACTGGTGGTGAATCATCCTGTATATATATAAATTTGTAACTAATTAATTGAAAAATAAACAACTATTTTTCTTCCTCTGAGGATATTATGTGGTTTTGTAATTTTGGCATATCAGGGATGTATTAGCAATATTTTATTAGTCATTTCCGAGCTATGTAAGAAGTCTTGGAATGTATCTCTTGTGTATGTCGGGGACTTACTGTATAAGTAGTAGTAATCCGAGATTAAGGTACCAACTGTGGGGTACAACACAGAGGCTAGTGGGTTGTCCGGACAACCCAATGATATACAGGGACTTTGCTAGCAGGGATAAGAATTTGATGATCGCGTTGTAGAAGGCAATCCTTCCCCACATTGGGCTCTGACCCCCCTCCCCTTAATACTGGTTTCACCCCCCTCCCGTCTCCATTTTTTTGCCTACTGGACTCTAACAAAACTTTGTTCAGGAAAGGAGCCCCCCCCAATGGAGGATGGACTCCACAGGGGGTGGGAGCAGAACTGTTAAGAGCAGTTTCCCAGGATGGAAGCCTTCCTCTAATCTACCTTCCTTTCTTCTTTTTGTTCCTCCCCATCTCTCCTCATGTGTTTCTATGTAGTCATTTCCAATAAAATAAAAACCTTCTTATTAGGGGACCCTGTCTAGCAAGCTTTGGTAATGTCAGGGTAATGCCCCCTGTTCCATCCTTCACCCTCCTCGTGGTGAAGGATGGAACAGGGAGCTTTAGTTCCCGGGCACCTGCGGCTAAATGGCCAGAGGAACAACATATCAATACAACCCAACGCTATATTACGCAGACTACACTAAAATTCACACTATCTCTGGCCTTTACAGAGTTTGTACTTTGACACAGAGTGGGCTTGTATCATACCCTACTACTACTAATCATAATGACCGGTGCCACTTGATAGTAAACACTATACACTATTTTCCAAACAATGGTTATAGTGCATCTTGAGTACCGCATACAGGTCTGGAGGCCTCATTTAGGAGGGACGTAGATCTACTGGAACAGCTACTGAGAGGGGCAACAATATTAGTGAAGGGAACAAAAGTGTGATCTTACTAAGAAAGGCTTCAGTTCTTTTAATTGCAGCCTCTGGAGACTAGGCATCTGCAAGATTATGTAATGATCAATGCTGATGGCATATTTCCTTTAGCTCAGACTACACACGCATGCACGCACGAGGAGGACGCATTTAATTTGAGGAAGGATAGATGTGTGGAGGTTTACCTTCAGCCAGCAGTTGGTTGATAATTGGAACACTCTTCTATCTGTTGTGGAAATGATAGTTTAAATAAAGATCTCAGGAAGAACTAGACAAATTATCAGACTGGATTGTAAAGGTGATTTGAGACAGTTTTTTTCTTTTGGCTGCTGCTTTTTAGGCTTGTATCATACCCTACTACTACTACTAATAATAATAATAATGTGCAATGGTATCAAAAGCTTTCCTGAAATTCAAGTACATGATATCAAAATTATTTTTTGCATCTAGTTCCTTTGTTACTACTTCATGGTATCCAATCAAATTGATCAGACAAGATTGCCCATTGAAAAATCTAAGCTGTGACTGCAGTCTACTTTTAGCATTAGCATTAGTAGAGGCATATGATGCAAGAAAGCAAGCTTATTCAGCATCAGCCAAAAAAAAAAAAAAAACCCACTGCCATTTCACCCCTCTGTTCGTTCGAAATACCTGTCCAGTTGAGCTTTAAATTTGTTCAGGCTATCAACTTCAACAACAAGTGATGGAAGTCGGTTCCACCAACCAACCACCCGCTGGCCAAAGGCAAATTTCCGCTCATCTATCCGACATCCGTCCTTCCTCAATTTGAATTTATGCCCTCTGAGGTGATTATTCTGAGCAAGATGAAGAATCCCATTGGCATTGAGCATGCTCAAACCATTCAAAGCCTTATACACCTCTATCAGATCACCTCGCCGGTGCCTAGTCTCCAGACTCTGTAATTTGCAAAACTTAAGCCTTTCTTCGTAAGAGCAACCCTTTGTTCCATTCACTAATCTTGTTGCCCTTCTCTGTACCCGTTCCAGCAGTTCTACATCCTTCTTGAAATGAGGCCTCCAGACCTGTATACAGTACTCAAGATGTGGCCTAACCATTGCCTTATACAAGGGAATAATCACCTCCTTATCCCTGCTAGAAAAATTCCTGTATATCATTGACAAGACACCGTGAGCTACTCTTGCAGCTCGTCTGCACTGCTCAGAGAACTTCATATCTGCTGCACAATTACCCCCAGGTCCTTTTCATTCTCCACCACTGTCAGTGTAGTACCGCAGAGTTGATACGTTGCTCTGGGGTTACTGTATCCCATATGTAGTACTTTACATTTGTCAATGTTAAACTTCATTTGCCACCTCTCAGCCCATCTGTTCAACCTTTCCAGATCCTGTTGCAGCAGCATAGCGTCAGTAGTGTCCTTAATGACCCTGCCAACCTTTGTATCATCTGCAAACTTGGACATTAAACTTGATATCCCATCATCAATATCATTCATAAACACCGAAAACAACAACGGACCCAACACTGAACCTTGAGGAACTCCACTAATAACATTAGTCCACGTTGAGCAGTGTCCATTGATTACCACTCTCTGTCTTCTGCCACTCAACCATCCCCTTATCCATAGCAGCAATTTGCCTCAAATGCCACACTGCTCCAATTTGTGCAGCAGTCTTCCATGTGCAACAGTATCAAAAGCCTTTCTAAGATCCAAATATATAATATCAAAGTTATTCCCTGCATCCAGTTCTTTTGTGACTACATCATAGTATCCAATCAAATTGGTCAGGCAAGACCTGCCCTTAACAAAACCATGCTGCGTCTGAGCTATAACTGAATTCTTGTCTAGATGATCCTGCAGTGCTTCTTTAACTAGTGCCTCCATTAATTTACCTGGAACAGAAGTTAAACTAACAGGTCTATAATTACTTGTGTCAGCCTTTGATCCTCCTTTGTGAATTGGGGTTACATTTGCACATCTCCAGTCTATGGGTACCTCCCCTGACTCCTTTTGTCTAGATGCGTTACTATTTAAACCAGTGACTCCATCATGTTAAGCTTAAACAATTTCCATTCTACTTTCCTCTCAGTTATCCAAATTCATTTACTTCTGTGTTAGATTTTGATGAACATCCCTCTTCCTCTCCCTAAAGAACTCCTCAAGTGTAATTATAGTGAGTTCATACGAGTATGTTTTCCATCTCCTCCATTTTCACATTAGAGTATCTGCCAAATGCACCATGAATAGTCAAACTGATAGAGTGAATTCATCTGTTAAAAGATCTAAACCTCCCAAAAACTTCCTCATTCATATCACTAATATGCATGGTCTTGGTTCTAATCTCAGTGATTTCCATTTCCACCTACATATGCCAATCCCCGTTTACTTCTTACTACTAATTTCAGTTTTCTTGAATATTCACTCTGAATCCTTTTACTTTTAAGGTGGCGCTTTGTATATGTGCCTGCTTTGATGTTCCTTTTTAGAAACTTTCTCTGTATTAAAATCTCTGTCCTTTATAAAATTCATTTGTTCCTTCGACTGTTCTCCCAATTCCACTATTCACACAGGACTCTCTTTTAGAGAGGGTGAGAACTGCTTTTCTTGGACTAATGTTATTAATGGAATTCTTCAGAATTGAATGCTGGCCTTCACTGTTATCAGTATTTATTTATGATATTATTGAAGGCATGTCAAGCTTATTTTCTAAGTTTGCAAAATGATACAAAGGTTGACAGGGTGCTTAATGATATGAATCAAGGCATGCTAATGCAGCCAGATCTAGAAAACTTAGGTAGATGTACTGAGAAATAGCAACCTGAAGTTTAATTTTGATAAATGCAATGATATTGCATATGGGCAGCAATAACCTAGAATGATATTACACGTAGGTAGTATTGCACTCAAGTTGGTGGATTAAAAAAAAAAGAAAAGAAATGTAAGGGTAAGTGTACAGCCTGACATCAAGTTTTTTGAGCTGTACAGGAATTTTGCAAGCAGAACAAAGAAGTGATTATCCCATTTTTTTTTTTTTTTTTTTTTTTTTGCTAATCCAACAGCCTTGTACCCACTGAAATAAAGTTCAGTGCTGTTCCAGAAGCTACTGAATTGTGGAATGCTCCACTGAAGCATCATGAGCTACCATTATTATTAGAAACCCAAAAATTACTGATACAAAAGGCAACTCTCTGTGCGCTCCAACTGGCATCTTTGCTCAAATTTGCACAGCTCCTGGCTCATTCGCCTTACTTCCTTCTATGTCCACCTGCATGAGGACTTTGCCTATACCATCCACGGGATACATTTAAATAGAAAGGGTGCAAGAATATTTGCTGATGCTATCAAGACAGTGTTAGGTGGGCCGGAAAATGCTAGCTTGGGGGAAGGGATTCACAGACTAAAAGAGTAAAAGTAGCTGCAGGCAGAGGTGAAAGTGATTCTTGCACTACTTCTATTAGAATAAGCAGTAGCCTAGAGCGAGGAGAGCTGGGGGTACCCACCTGTTTCTTATTCTTATTCTTTTATTATATTCTTATTCTTTTTCTTATTCTTATTCTTAGATACCCACCTGTTTCACAATGACTGACCGATGTCAGTCATTGTGAAACAGGTGGGTATCTAAGAATAAGAATAGGTGCATGTATACCAATGCTAGAAGTATAGTGAATAAATTTGATGAATTTGAACTGTTGGTCAAGACATCAAAGGCGGATATTGTTGGGATAGCAGGGACGTGATGTCACACAGATATTAGGAATGCAAAATTGGAATTTGGGGAGTACAATGTGTACAGAAAGGATAGGAAGGAGGAGGTGTTATGCTGTTAATTAAGAAAAACATAAAATCAAAAGAAGTACATCCAGTTGATATAGATGAACAGTGCACTGTTGATACTGCAATAATTAAAGACAACACCAGCCAAGGAATAAAAAATTTTTACTATAAAAATAATAAAATAATGTGATAAACTATCAGAAGACTAAAATATTACAATAAATTACGATAAAATAAACTACGATAAAACGTTAAAAATATAGTTAAAAATATACCGAAGCAATAAAATTATCTAAAATAAACTGGATTAAAAGCAATAAGACCTGAAGCTTTCGGAGACTGCTGTCTCCTTCTTCAACAGTACTGTCTCCTCCTTCAACAGTACTGTTGAAGAAGGAGACAGCAGTCTCCGAAAGCTTCAGGTCTTATCGCTTTTAATCCAGTTTATTTACTATAAAAATAATAAAATAATGTGATACACTATCGGAAGACTAAAATATTACAATAAATTACGATAAAATAAACTACGTCAATACTATGAATCAACAGTACTGTTGAAGAAGGAGACAGCAATCTCCGAAAGCTTCAGGTCTTATTGCTTTTAATCCAGTTTATTTTAGATAATTTTATTGCTTCGGTATATTTTTAACTATATTTTTAACGTTTTATAGTAGTTTATTTTATCATAATTTATTGTAATATTTTAGTCTTCCGATAGTGTATCACATTATTTTATTATTTTTATAGTAAAAATTTTTTATTCCTTGGCTGGTGTTTGTCTTTAATTATTGCAGTATGGAATTTCCCAGCCCCATAGGCCTGTTTGAAGATATAGTGCACTGTTGAGTCAGTTTGGTGTGACGTAAGCACTTCGAAAGCAAAAATAAGAGTAGGGGTGTGTTATAGGCCTAATGACGCGAATGAGTACAGTGAACAATTATACAGAGAAATAGTGGGCTAGTAAATCAGAATGTCTTATAATGGGGGATTTTAAACTTCCCAGATATTGACGGGAACTTGTGGGTTAGTCATTTGCACACTAGTAAGACTTTTGTGGATTTATTGGATGGTTGTTTTCTGCAGCAGCAGCAGGTTTGAGAGGCAACCAGAGAGGGTAATACTTTTGATCTCGTAATCACCAGTGATCATTCGTATATTAAGAATAAAGAAACCACTAGGTGGCAGTGATCACAGTGTACTGATGTGGGATTTACTTAAAGATATAATTACCATCAGGGGTAAAGGTGACTACAGTGGTCTCAGACAGTTTTTAAATTCTGTACATTGGGATCAACTGATGATGTTACCAATAGCAAATTCTAAGTGGGAAGCATTCAAGGAATTAATCATGGAAACTACTAAAAGTTTCATATCTGTTAAGAAATATTGTTTAAGGTTCAGGCCTAAATGGTTGTCAAATGAACTAATGAGACTCGTGGCAGAGAAGAAAAATGCATGGGATCCATATAAAATATCATTTTATATGGATTTCCAGTCAATGGAAGAAGGTCATTAATATACAAGAGGAAAAGAGTGTGGGAAAGAACTGAACCTTGGGGGACACCGGCATTAGTGGAGAAGTTAGAAGACAGAGAGCCATCTACCCTCACCCTCAGTGAGCGATCAGAGAGAAAACTGGATAACCAATTACAAAAAACCGTTGGTAAACCATAAGACGCTTGTTTAGAAGACCTTCATGACAAACATGATCGAAAGCCTTTCAGGTGTCGAGCAACTACTTGTGTTTCACCGGCCCTTTTCATTGAATTAGTCCATAAATGGGTAACATCACCAGTGAATCGACACTGATGGAATCCATACTGGCGATCGTTTATCAGACGGAAGGTTTCTAGGTAGTTTAAGAGTTGGCGGTTAATGGATCTCTCCATTACTTTAGAAAGTGTAGAAGTAATTGCAAGGACAATAATTGGATGGGAGGGATTTGTCACCCCTTTTAGGAACTGGCTGGATATGAGCAAATTTCCAAGCAGAAGGAAAACCACCTTTGGAATAAGAAAGTGGAAAAAGGCAGCAAAGAATAGGAGTAAATTCACGAGCACAGGTTTTGAGAGCAAGTAGAGAAATACCATCGGGACCTGGAGCTTTCTTAGCATCAAGATTCGTCAAAATCCTTTTGACAGAAGACAACAGGAGGCATTGAATGGAGCATGGTGGGATGTGTTTTACCAAGATCATTAATACATGAGCTGGAAGAAAAATGAGATGCTAGCAGGTCAGCTTTATCCTTGGCTGAAGTGACAACAGAACCATCTGGTTTGGACAGAGGTGGGAGCAGAGATTGGCAAAAGTTGCGGCCAATAGCTTTGGCAAGAGACTAGAATGCTCAGCTACCTTTAGGACAAGAAGCAAGTTTTCTACTCTTAGCCTGTTCAAACTCTAGTTTGGACTGATTAATAACTGCTTTACAATTGTTGCGAGCTTTGGTGTAGGCAGAAAATGAAACTGAAGAATTAGAAACAAGCAAATTACGATATGCAAAGTTCTTCTCTTGAACAGCCTTAGCACATTTATTGGAAAACTAAGGTTTAGATAAAGGATGAGATTTTAAAGTCAAGGTTGGGATAAAGGATTCCATTACTGCAAGAATAATTTCACTGACACGATCTGAGCAAACGTTGACATCAGAAGTTTTGAAACTGTAATCCGACCAAGGAAAAGAATAAAAGAAATCTCTCTCAGGTTATCCCATTTGGCATTCTTGTAATGCCAAACAACATGAGGTTGGGAATCGCCATGATATGAAGGCTCCATTGGAGAAGATACAATCACCAAGTTGTGATCTGAAGTGCCTTAAGGACCTCTCACTTCAACCGTGTACTTAGAAGGGTTATTTGTGAGAAACAGATCAAGCGTTGTTGACGATATGATTAGGATTGTCTGGTATTCTTGTAGGTAAATGAACAATCTGTGCACGGTCATTAGTAATTGCAAAAGCTTCAGCATCTCGACCAGCTGGGTCGGTGTGACTAGAAAACGGAAACCAGCTGGAGTTGTGAACATTAAAATCACCAAGGAAAATTACCTCACCGTTAGGAAAGTTGGACTGGAGAAAGCCTAGCTGCAAAGAGAGGAAGTCAAAGAGCTCCAAGTGATTAGTGGAGTTGGGAGAATGGTAGTGACAACAGATGAATTTGACACAATGAGGTAGAGAGATTTTAAGCCAGAGAACATCGAAGAGAGGAGACTCCAAATTACCAAGTCTCCCTGACAGGGAATATCAGAATGGACATATGCACAAGTACCACCTTTGGGGCGAAAGGAATCATACAGCGAATAATTTGGGCAACTCAGATGAGCAGTAGTTGAATCAACCTATAACTGAGATTCTGTCAGAAAAAGTACATGGGGTTTGGCAGATTGCAAGTGAAAATGGACATCGTTGAGATTAGAATTGAGACCACGTATATTTGTGAAATGAATTAGGAAGTGTTTGGGAGTTTTAGATCTTTTTGCAGATAAGCTTGCTCTATTAGTTTGACAATTCATGGTGTATTCAATAGTAAGAAAAAGTGTGGGTGGACATGCTGTATGAAGTAATGAAATTTTTGGATATGGTGTACATATGGTAAGAATATACCCAGATCCTTGACATAACCTGGCCTCGACGATGCCCCCCCGCATACACACTACTCAGACTCCCTCCAGTCACTATCTGGAGGAGTAGAGGTAACAAGATTATACACTAGCTGATCTGGAAGCCTCCTAGAGAATTACCAATAGGTTCGGTCCGGTGTACTAACTAGCGGCCGGCCTGCGAACACTGTTTTAGAGCTGTACCCTCAAAATGTAAGGAATATTGGATCTCGCCACGACATTCATCATATCCTCAAAAGTCATCAATCATACTGCATGATGGAAGAGATAGGGAAGGGTTGACCGGAACTTAGCTCTAGAGATTAAACATGGGTTCCACCACTTCAAGCCTCTGGTTTTTCACTGGTTGATGAGAGTCATCTACCACCTATTACTGCCTGGTAACATAGAGGGGCTGCATTCCTCCATTTGGTGTTGGTGCCACACCTCGACCCCTGCTTACGTTGGTTCATACCTGGGTGGTCACCCACCATGTACTTGTGCATGGAGGTTATACCCAGAATTACTAACGGTCCCACCATTGTGAAGGTGCAAGCAGAGGATTTGGCTGTCACAGACCGTCTGGACTTAGCTGAAATTTGTGTCTACTTTACTTGAGTGTCAATCCAATATCAGTTCCATCAGCATTTTAGACTCCCAGGTAGCAAGTACAGGTTGTCTGGCATATCTGAGAGAATGTCTGTGACAACCTCAAGGACCAACTTCTTCTGCTCTTATGCTTATCTTTGGTGACACTCCGATTTCTAGGCAAAATGATATATATTTCTTTTGGGGATTAACCTGATTTCTAATCTCTCTTGGCACACGCACATTACAAATATTGTTTCCTCTGCATCTAGAAAACTTGGTTTTCTCTTTCGTTCTCAGCGTTACATTTCTTTCAAACAACTGTTCACTCTGTACAAATCCCAAATCCGACCTACAATGGAATATTGTTCCCACATCTGGGGCGGTGCTCCTATAACTTCTCTCAGGCTTCTAAATTCCATTCAGAAGAGGGCAGTTAGGTTAATTAATGACTCTCTCTAACAGAGTCTCTCCACTCACTGTCTGATAGACGTACTATTTCTGCTGCATGCCTTTTCTACAGATACTTCCATAGGTACTTTTCTTCTGAATTGGCTTCTATAATTCCTGCTCTCTCTTCAAAACAGTCCGAACACATGCCACCACCATCCAACATCCACTTACTGTCCAGCTTCAAACTCACAGAACCAACATTTCATCTTCCTCATTTATTCATTCAACTGCTGTTTTCTGAAACAACCTTCCTTTGTATGTATTTCCTGAAAATTACAGTCTATAAAAGTTCTAATGCCAACAAATATCTTCTTTCATCTTCTCAACCTCCAACCCAACCATGGTACTAAGTACTATAGGTTCTAATACCTCTAGTGTTTGGGGTTTTCATAAAAAAAAAAAAAAAAAAAACCTTAACACCAGAATCTGCAGATACACTGTAAATTCCCTTGTTGAGAGAATCTCATGCTCCAACTAGGGCCTCCATGGAAGAACTCTAGCTATTTTGTACAAAGGTTTTTCTTCCCGTCATTACTTATGGTGATGAGGATTGGTGCCCCAGGGTCACTCTCACCAGAAATACATTTAAACTCCAATGTATCATGCTTTGCCCCATCTGAAGGTCATGTTGCACTGTTAGCACCCCAACCCTCCAGGTTCTAGTTGGCACCCTTCCGCTGGATCTGGAGCTTGTTTGCTGTGGGTTGCTCTACAGATGGAGGAAGGCCATTCCTACTTGATTTTACCATAGACTTCACTAATGACCTTAAACAGAAAGCAAGGGACTTAATGAACATCTCCTTCGGCAGTGGCAATCTATATGGGACAAAACCTCCAAAGGTGCTGTCACCCAACTTTTCCTGCTTCAAGTTGCCATCATCCATCCCAAGCCTCCTCCCTGGTTCTCTCCTGGATTATATGTAACATTCCTAATAACTGGACATGGCTTGTTGAAATCCCAGCTTGCTAGCCTTGCTATCACTCAATATCTGTTGTGCAACTGTATTCTCGAGGACTGGGCTCATCATTTATCACTGCCCAAACTATGGTGATCTTAGATTCATTCTTATTACCAACATTCGTGTTTTCCCACATGGAGCTGAACTTCAATTCATCCTTGACCAGGATTGTTACAATGCTTTCTCCAGATTTGATCAGGAGGCCCTTTCCAGGTATTGAGTGATTCTACGAGATCTGACAAATCTCACCAACTGAGAGACCTCCATATTTAATTGATTTATACCTCAGTCCTCTTGGTTGTAATTGCATGAAAACTCAACATTTTTGACTTGATCACCTTCATGACTCTCCCCCCCCCCCTATATTACTGAAGTGATGTACCTGCCTTGATGGGGATGTTCCTTCCTGGCATAGAGTCCTTGCTGGCTTGCCAGTGTTTTGCTAGTGTCCTGGCAAGGCACAGGATGTCATTTGGCATGATCATAGGACACTCTGCTCCTGTGTTTTCCACTTTGGCCTCTCTACCCCATACTCCCCTTTTTATTCTTTCATCTGGCTAATAGTCACTACTTTGGATGGTTACCTTTGCTACATTTGTCCCTTTACCCTCTCGTACCGTTGACTACCCCTTGTGGGCTCCTTTCCAAATTTTCAAATAATTTTTTTTCCATTAGTCCCACCATGGAAAGCTTAAGTGACTCTGTGGCGGGGCTAGCCAGTTTCCTTCCTTACTGCCTGGCCTGCCTTCACGAGGTGGTGATAGGCAACTTGGAGACCCCTAGTAGGGCTCCATGGCTAAACAGCCAGAATAACAACACAATCCCGCACTTCACAGAGAAACAAACATGGAGTTGTGGGTGACTACCACCAGTGCTGTTTGACAAACAACACTGAGTCTAAGGCAATTGTTAGGTTGCATCTTGAGTATTGCATACAGATCTGGAAGCCTCATTTTAAGAAAGATGTGGATCTTATGGAATGGGTGTAGAGAAGAGCAACAAGATTAGTCAAGGACACAAAAGGGTATCAGTTCAAATTGCACCACTTAGAAACTAGGCATCTGCAAGTAGACCTCATTGAAATATGTAAGGCTTTGAATGTATTGAGTGAACTAAGTGCTGAAGGCATTCATACTCTCTCCTCTTGGACAACATACACAGGAGGACATAAGCTTAAATAGAAAAAAAAATGGTTGCAGGATAGATTTGTGGGAATTTACTTTCAACCAGAGAATAATTGATTGTTGGAACAAGCTTTCACCTGGTGTTGCGGTGCCTCCGTAGCCAGGTGGGCAGGGGCAGCAGTGCGTAGCACATGCTTCTTGATTAGACCAGGGTTCGAGCCCATGACCACCAAATACGGAGGATGTGGAAAGGTCAGGGAATGACCACCGCATATCTCCGGAGAAATATGGCCTTAGTTGCTAATGCTCCTAAAAACCAAATAACAATAACATCACCTGGTGTTGTAGACGTAGATAGGTTGAATAAATTGAAGAAAGCATTATACAAATTGTGAAAGGAAATAAACAGATGAGCTGGGTAGTGTTCTTTTATTTTAATTTGGCTGATGCTGCACAAGCTGGCTTCCTTGCGTCATTTGCCATTACTAATATTAATACTATAAAAAATGTGATTAGCTCAGCAAGCGACCAAAGAATTTTTTTTTTTTTTGACAGTATCCTGACATTTCAATGGAAAATTGCTATTACAATAGAAGAAGATTGAGTTATGTGAGCTAACTTACCATCGATTTGATTGAACAATTGTTTATTTAACTTTTGCTGTTTTTTCCGATTAAAACTCTAAAAATAAAAATTTCCTTTAAAACTCTTCCTGCAATACATATTGATTAAACCAAACATAAAGCATAGTAATCAAAGGGATTAATGAAAAGAAACACTAACCTTTGTGACCCTTTTTGATTGGATATGTAGCTTTTTCAGTAAAATAATCCTCAGAGAGTGGGACTTTTCACCCACATCACCCTTGAGTACCACAGTAGATTTTTGGAAAGCTGATCACTAATTTTTCAGTTTGAGAACAAGCTACATGAATGTTACTGCTTTTGCATATTTGTCTTTTTAGTATATATGTATTAGTAATACAGTCCATTCCGGTTATTTGGGACACATCGGGACCAGTGCATTTCGGCCCGATTAAGCGGCTGCCCCAATTATCCGAAGTTTCACGTAAATAGTTAAAAATACAATGTACACCCCCCCCCCCCCCCTTTACAATTAGTTCACTGTACAATCAAATCATGTTACGACAAACTCACCATAGTAAAGTACTGTTCACTATACAATGTGTAGTAAGTGCCGGTCATTGTGATCACGTTTGTGAATTGAATTTTAATTCTATTAAACAGCAATTCTAATAAGAGAAAATAGGAGGAATATTATCCACAGGCTATAAAAGTAAAGATATATTAAGCACAAATTTACCCTTTATTACCTTACCAATTAAAAAATTAAATGATACGTGAAAATTGGAAGAATATACGTGATAATCGGAATAATTAATATGTACTGTAATATGTACATATGAACTAGTTGACATTTCTGTTCACTGACATTTGTGGGTGGGGGTTAAAATTGAAAACAGTAAAAAGATGAGCAATCAATAACAAAGAACACGGCACACACAAATTGCAAGTAACACGATACGCGCAAGTGAGAACGGAGTAACGTATTACAAAGCTTTAAAAATAGGAATGAAGAGTAGATCTGAAAATTAATTTTTTTATATAATTGAAGATTTTATGGAAGTGTAAACACATTTCATCCTAATAACCCACAGAATTCCAGCTGTCGGTATTACCGCAAATTCAGTAAGATCGAGTTTACTGTCCATTTATGATAGATTTCACTAACAGAAAAGCCCAATAAACAGGTGACTGCTAATTGTTTTTGTTTTATGTGGTTGTGACCTCCAGAATTTCGACTGAACCACATGGTACCGTCTGAGACGATCGTAGGGTAATCTCCAGTGCTGCGGTTTCCTGCCCCGATTAAACGCCATGCTGTCCCAATTAAGTGAAGTAAACCCTAGCTATTTTCTCGATTGGTTTCTGTTTTTTAAGATTTGCCCCAAATAAACGACTACCCCGATTAACCGTTGGCCCAAATAACCGAAATCCACTGTATCATTATGCAATGAAGCTAGCTTTCTTATACAGCATGAAAAAAAAACCAAAAAAAAAAATATATATCCACATTACTTGTCCATCCCTTCTAATAATTTGTCTAATCCCTCTTTAAATTTATTCAAGCTATTCACTCTCACAACACCACATGGATGTTATTTGTTCTGACAGTTGCTTCTCTGGTCGAAAGCAAATTTCGACACATCTGTCCTGCATTCATCCTTTTTCAGTTTAAAAATAAGACCACCTATCTAATAGTGGGTATGTCCTCCTTTTGTCACTCATATTGCCACTACATGGTGAGGCATGGACTCTGTAAGGCCACTAAACAATTGCAGAGGTATGTAGTTTCATGTCACTAGGAGATTGCATCCCAAAAGTGCACGATAGTCCACAGTGGAGAATCCAAATGGTGGATCTGTTGATTCACATAATCCCAGAGATGTTCTGTGAGATTCATATGTGACAAATTCAACATCCAAGTTATCAGTGAACTACTTTCAAACAATCTCAGTAATGTGGTAGGATGCATTATCTTGCTGTAACACACTTGTGCCATCCAAGAAAGACAGTCACCATGAAGGGATGTACCTGATCAGCCACAATGGATAGGTAGTATTTAGTATTCTGGGGGGGGGGGGGTATGAGGTCTCAGGATATTTCCAGGAAAACATTCCCCATGCCAAGACACTTACCACCTGCCTGTATCTGTTTGACCAGGAAGAAACAACTTTTATGCAATCATCAGTGGTCCAATGATGCTGTTTAGATGAAAATTTTAGGCACTATTGGTGACAGATGGCCATAAGCATGGGTGCCTTGACCGAGCACCTACTCTGAAGGCCCATGTGGAAGAGGGTTATTGGATCAGGGTCCTGGAAACACTGCTGATTATATATTTGGGTCAGAGTCCATTGTCTGCCATTCCACCATTTTCTGTCCATCATCTTGCACAATACTGGACAGCCCAGGTTCATGACAACCAGCAATGAAGCATGGGTGCCCACCATTGGCTTGGCAACTGCTCCATCCATCCAAACTCTTGGAATGCCTCAACTATAGCACTTCAAACATTCCACAATATTTGCAGTTTTTGTTATACTGCCACACTTTAGCTGGTACCCAAGAATCATTTCCTTTTCAAAGTTTTTCGGGTCATTTCCCTCTCCTGTCAATCAAGTAATTCATATGGACCACATGCCGTGAAACTACGGTATCACATTTAATGGTTTTCACCCTGACATGTTTGCCACCGGGCAGGGAAGAACAGCTGATTGCTAAAACAACAGTATAAAAAGCCATCAAAAGCTGTGCAACAGTATCAAACGATATCAAAATTATTTTGTTTTGCATCCAGTTACTTTGTTATATATGTTTTCTTTGAGTTAGGGTTATTTTGAATGAAATTAGCTCGATTCATTTGTAAAGCTAGTTTTCCTTAAAGATTACAGTATTCCTATTGCTATTACAGGCAGTTATAGAGAAGATTGTCATGTCAAAAGAAGTATCAAGATATTTTGCACTCTTTGAAATTGTAGAATATGGATTTGGTAGGTTATTTTTAATTTTTTTTTTTATTTATTTTTTATTTATTTATTTTTTTTTTTACAATTTGAGTATACTTTAAGAGTAACAAATTTTACCAATATTTGAATCATGATCTGTCCTTAATCTTCCATTTTTTAAAAAATTTTCCTTAATTCTGATGTTATATGATACAAACATTAATATAGAAACAAAAGAAAAATTAAATTATAAAAAGGTGCAATTATTATTTAAAAAGAACAGAACTTTATCAACAGTTTGTTATAACAGAAATTAATACTTATTATCCAGCATAATCTTCTCTAATGTGTATGTTTCTTGCAGTGATCTTGGAATGATATCCCTTGTATCTGTTTGTGTGAGGTTGGACATCCAGGTTGCAATTTGAGTGTTCAAGCAGAGTTCAAAAGCACTAATGACATCATTGTTTTCAGGTGTCATTCCTTTCAAACAATTTTCATTAATCTGGAAAAAAAAAAAAAGTCTGGGGTTGCTAAATCTGGAAACATGGAGGGTAAGGCAGTATTTCAGAGCTATAACCAGTAGTTGTAATCATCACACTGTGAGATTGCGTTGTTCTAATGAAGCAGAACATTTCTTTTCAAGGGTTCTAAAAAAATGAAAATATTACTATTTTTCTCTTGAACTTTCACAAATATATAAAAGATATTATAACATCTACACTGAGTTGGCTTTAAATTGTACCCCCCCCCCCCAATTGTAGGAAAGGACTAGGCTGTGACACTGATGAAAGCTCAAAGTAGGAAATGGCTGATGTAAGATTGTAGTTTGCATCCGTGACGATCAGTTTTTGAATGTCTGCAAGGAAGAATGGGTTGTCGTTGTGATCTTTCCAACTTTCAATGTGCAAGTATTGTGGGAACAAAACGTATGGGTGTCAGTATCTTGACATTGGCCAAAATGGTTAAGAACACGTATTCTCTGGTATCACGAGTCTACTATGACTGGCTCAACAGTGGTCAAACAATCCACCAAAGGTCACACCTGGGACAGCCATATATTGTTGATACCCATAGTGGTGAGCGTCATGTGTCTTGAATCATAACATAGCAGCAATGCAGCAGTGGCCCAACTAACTAACCAATACTACATAGAAATATCAAGACCAATATCCACATGGGCTATGCCAAAGTGCACGATGTTAGCTTGTGTAGGTTGGCAGTCATGGGTATGCATGCCCACTGTGAGACATGGAATTTCACCTTGCATGAGCACATCAGCACCAACACTGGACCACCAACATGTGGAAATCTGTTGCTTAGTTTGAGGAATCCTGTTTCCAACTGTATCATGCTGATGGGCATATCCACATTTAGAGAAAGCAACACGAGGCCATGGCACCTAGATGCACTGTTAGTGCTTTTCAGATTGGGAGGCAATGGTATTATGATTTGGGGAATGTTTTCGTGGCTTGCCCTGGATCCTCCGATCACTGTTAATCAGTGGCTTGATGGAAACATCTACCTTTCTATCATTGCTGACCAAGTATACCCCTTCGCGATAACAACTTATCCTGGCAACTCCAGCCTGTCAATAAGACAATGCACAATGCCTGGCAAGATGTTGGATGGGTGTTGCCTATGCATAGCCAGCTCAGTCTCTTATCTATTATGTAGATATTATATTTAATTATGGTGTCTCTATAATAGATTTATCATTATTTCACATTTAGGCTATGAACAGATTATTATTGGTCTTGAGGCTGTCACAGATTCTCTCAGATACGTCAAGCTGTGCTTGCTACCTGGAAGTTTAAAACACTGAGTGAACTGATGCTGTGGTGACACTCAAGTCAAATGGACCTTATTTCGGCAAAGTCTGCTCAGTTTGTAATAGTCGCATCCTTTGTTTGAATGTTCACAATGGTGGGACCTCTAGTAACCCCGGGTATAATCCCCATGTGCAAGTCCTGAAATATGTCACGTAGCATACTGTAGGTGACCACCCAGATTCGAACCAAGGTAAGCAGAGGTTAAGGTGTAGGGTCTGCACCACACGGAAAAATGCTGCTCCTCTGTGTTACCAGGCACTACTAGGTGGCAGATGACTGTCAGTAAAAGGTGTAATACCACCAATTTGCTTATTTGGAGGCTTGAAGTGGTGGAACTGTTTAGTCTTCAGAGCAAAGCTCCGGCAACCCTCCCATCTCTTTCCTAATGTAGTATGATTGATGTGTTTTAAGGTTATGATGCACATCATGGTGAGATGTGCATCATAACCTTATACAGGTTACAAGATAGTCCATTGGACCAAATCTATCGGTAACTTCTAGGAGGCTTCTAGATCAGCTACTTTATAATCTCACTGCCTCTACTCTGCCGGATAGTGACTGGAGGGGACAGTTTGCAGGGGACATTTGTCGAGGCCACGTTATGTCAAGGAGCTGGGTATATTCTTGCCATGTGTATGCCATATCCAAAAATTCCATTATTTCATACAGCTTTTTGCCTCACACCTTTTCTTACTACTGAATACACGATGAATTGTCAAACTAATAGAGAAACTTATCTGCAAAAAGATCTAAACCTCCTAATCACTTCTTTGTTTATTTCCCAAATATATATGGTCTCATTTCTCAGCAATGTCCATTTCCACTTACAGTCTGCCAAACCCTGCGTCCTTTTTCTGACAGAATCTCAGTTATTGGTTGATTCAACCACTGCTCATCTCAGTTATCCGAGTTATTCACTGTATGATTCCTTCCACTTCAAATGTTCACAACTCCACCTGGCTTCCATTTTCTTGTCACACGGAACCAGCTTGTCGAGATGCTGATGCTTTTGCAATTACTAATGACCTCACACAGATTGTTCATTTACCCAGCAAAATACCAGACAATTCTAACCACACTGCCAACAAACTTGATCTTTTTCTCACAAACAACCTTTCAAGTAAATACAAACAACCCTTCTTTGGTAAATAAATTTGATGAATTTGAAGTGTTGGTCAAAACATCAAAGGCAGATATTGTTGGGGTATCAGAGATGTGGTGTCACACAGATATAAGGAATGCAGAATTAGAATTTGGGGAGCATAATGTGTACAGAAAGGATAGACAGAATAGAGAGTAAGGAGGGGTTATGCTATCAGTTGGTAGATGACTTTCATCAACCGGTGAAATACCACCACTTTGCTTATTGGGGGCTTGAAGTGATGAAACCCATGTTTAGTCTCTAGAGCAAAGTTTCCGGCATCCCCCTCCCTCCATACTTCTCCCTCAACCCATGTACAGTACTAAGTACTATAGGTTTTGATACCTTTCGTGTTTGGGGTTTTCATAAAAAAAAAAAAAAAAAAAAACCACATAATATCTGATGATGTTGAAATGATTATTTAACTAATGATGTTGAAATGATTATTTAATGAGAACTTTCACGTCTACAGGTGAGTAAGGCTCCTGTGGTTGATGGCATATACCCTATAATCTTAAAGGAGGCGGCAAGTGAGTGCATTGAACCATTAAGCCTAGTTATGAGAGCATCACTGGACAGGAGAGATTCCATTGGATTGGTGTAAATTGGAACATAAAGGCAGTTCTAGAAGTGTAACGGGAAATTATCGACCGGCCAGTCTAACTTCAGTAGTAGGGAAAATCAAAGGATTAGAATGCAGAGATAATGGTGCCTCCATAGGGGGGAATCACCTGGAATGGGTATCAAAGGATTAGAATGCAGAGATAATGGTGCCTCCATAGCCAGGTGAGAAGGAGCAGCAGTGCGTAGCACACTCTTCTTGATTAGACCGGGGTTCGAGCCCATCACCACCAAATACGGAGGATGCAGAAAGGTCAGGGAATGACCAACGCATATTCTCAGAGCAATATGGCCTTAGTTGCTAATGCTCCTAAAAACCAAATAACAACAACAGCAGCAGCAGAGATAATGCTTGCAAAAATTTTTCAGTATTCCAGCAGGTTTTTCAACCAATTGCTAATCATGGATGAAACTTGAATTCTTTACTGTGATCCAGACACTGTTTATAGAGTGAGATTGCATGAAATTTCAAAGGGTGCCATCATCTACTAAGGTGATGGCATAGAGTTTTTTTTTGGGACAGTTAATGTTCATTGGTTACTTTAAGAAGGGCAAATCTATTATGGATTAATATTATTCCTTGCTGTAATTTCATGAGCAATTAAAGACTGAATTGTGAGGAATTGCCCACAGGAACAGTCTTCTTAACCAAGATACTGTCAGTGATTTAGGTAATGAGTTGTTGTCATTATTCCCTAGATATATGGCCCCTTTCGTAGCATTATTCCCTGTGTTCCTGCCTTATGAAAGATTAGAAAAGTGGGCACTGTCTAACAAATTATTTCTGCAGTCAAGGAGTGATTAGAAGATCAAGGTGGGTTGTGAGTTCTATGTATGGGGAGAGTGAGTCTAGAAAATAAGAGGGAATGTTGCATCAAGTGTGTAGCCTTTAGATGTGACAGCATCAAATGAAAGTTCATTCATTTCCATATTGCTTTATTCTTTAGGTGGTAACCCAGAAACTTTTTACATGCATGCCCCAATTTTGGTTACCTAAAAATACCCTTGTTCACTTAAAAGGTAATAATGACAAAATAGAAAATAATAAATAAAAGTAACAAACCCATTTAATGAACAAAAAAATAAAATGGATAAAAATAGTACTGTTAAAAATGGGTATTTTTAAAAGTACTATTTTTAAAAAATTGTAGTTAGCTAAATAAATGTTAATCTAAGAGTAAATAATTTTTATTCATTATTTAGGTTGTAAGCAGCTTGTGTTTATAAACTGTGGAGGCAAACTCCTGTTGACCTGGATACTAAGCAACATGAGATGACTTAACAATAGATCTTTCCCACTCAATTAAATAATTAAATGGGATGAAGAGAAATGGTCTGTCTGATTTTTCTAAAGAGTGACTATTGAATATTGATCACAGAACAAACATTGCATTTTATATGTTGAGTATTTTTTGGCACCCCACGTCCCCAAAGTAGTCTTCAGAATATAAAAACAAATGAGCAGTAAATTCATCTGAAAAAATTTGGCTTGATTACCTGTTAAAGGAAAGTCAGTTATTTTTGAAATATGTAAGCATAGTTGCTATTAAAACACTGACTTTTGATCTAGCAGTAACCAGCATCACCACACAAAAAATATTTTATTGTTGCTCTTTCAAACTTGGTGTCATTTCTCAAAAGGAAACCTCACTTTTGTAGGATTGTAGAAAAGTTTTTATGTAAAGTTTTAAAATGTGCTAGGACAAGTTTCTATCCTGCATGCCTGCAAGAAGCTTAAATAACACTGACTATAGATTTTTTTCACACAAGCATAATGAATTTTTCTTATAACAGCAGCCAAGTTATTATAGTATGTTTAATTCAACTATGTAACAAAAAAGTGTTTTTTTTTAAAATGGTTTCTTATATATATTTTGTGTGCTGAAGCCAATGGTATCATTGGTTTTCTGTACTGTCATTGTTTTGACAGTCATGTTTTTTTGTGACATTTATATGCTTTCAAATTTTATATAAATCTGAAGCAGGTGAAAGATAACATTATTAGTGGCACCAAATTTTATAGTGTATATGAAGCCTGTTTTGGAATGCTTATGGATGGTCAAGACAGGTTGTGAGTAGCCCATTACAGCTATGGTTTTGTTGGTAGTCATAAATGTATGCCTTTTGCTATACCACAAATATGGAGAGAGCTGAAGCCATCATGACAAGTGTTGATTTTGTGTGATGGATATATCAAAGTTTAAAAAATCTGCAGATAAAAAAAGCTATAGTGTTTCAACAGTATACTATTCTTTCTTGCTCTGGTGCCACACAGTGGAGATTCCTAATTCCCAGTCATCCTTCAGAGAAGTCTTCAGTACTAGATGACAGGTGAACAGGATAATTGGTGTTAAACCACATTTGTCTATTCAAATAACACACCATATTTCCATAATCAGCAGGAATTAATTGACATAGTGAGGAACTTGGGTCTAACTAGATACAGTGCAGATCTTCTGACATTTTTTTTAAAATATTAAAAACCTACTCGAGCCCAACTACAAGACTGTTGCAGAATCCCTATATTGCTGTTTTGCTTGGATTGGCCTTCATGAGGAAATCTATGTTGATCACAATTCAGAAGAGTGGCATCTTTATGGAGACAGTTCAGGTTGCACAGTATATTCATATTAAAGGCTTCAAAAATGTGTAGCATGTAGTAGTAGTAATAGTAGTAGTGGTGGTGGCATGTGATGCAAGAAAGCAAGTGTATGAGCTAATGCAGCATCAGCCAAAAAAAAAAAAAATTACAAAACAATCCCCTCTAAATATTTGTCCAGTTCCTCCTTAAATTTATTTAACCTATCAACTTCCACAACGACAGTTGGAAGTTTGTTACAGCAATTAACCACCCGCTGGCTAAAGGCAAATTTCCACACATCTATTCTACATCTGTCCTTCCTCAATTTCAATTTATGTCCCCTTAGGTTTGTAATCTGAACAAGTGGAAGAATCCCATCAGAATTCTGCGTGCTCAACCCATTCAAGGCCTTATACACCTCAATCAGATCACCTCGCAGGTGCCTAGTCTCCAGCTGCTGCAATTTGCAGAACTTAAGCCTCTCCTGGTAAGAGGATCCCTTAATTTCCCTCACCAATCTTGTTGCCCTTCTCTGTACATGCTCAAGCAAATTTACATCCTTCCTAAAATGAGGCCTCCAGACCTGCATGCTTTACTCAAGGCGTGGCCTGACCATTGCCTTATACAGAGGGACAATCACCTTTTCCATGCTAACAAAATTCCTGTATATCATTGACAACACCCCATGACCTGCCCTGGCAGCCTGTCTGCATTACTCAGAAAACTTCAAATCTGACTGCACAATTACTCCCAGGTCTTTAATTTTCCATCTCCTTAAGTTTAGTACCACACAGTTGGTACGTTTCTCTGGGGTTACTTCTACCCATATGCAGTACTTTGCATTTTTCATTGTTAAACTTCAGTTGCTACTTCTCAGCCCATCCGCCCAAATTTTCTAGATCCTGTTGCAGTAACACACTGCCATTGCTGTCATTAAGAACCCTGCCAACCTTTGTATCATCTGCAAACTTCGACATTAAGCCTGATATATACCTTCATCAATATCATTGATAAATATACAAAACAGCAGTGGACCCAACACCGAACCCTGTGGGACTCCACTAATAACATTAGTCCACGAAGAGCAGCACCCATTTATTACCACCCTCTGCCTTCTCTCACTCAACCATCCTTTTATCCATTGTAGCAACTTACCCTTAATACCATTCTGCTCCAATTTGTACAGTAGTCTTCCATGCGCAACCTGAAATTTCAAAAGCTTTCCTGAAATCCAAGTATATGATATCAAAATTATTTTTTGCATCCAGTTCCTTTGTAACCACATCATAATGACCAATAAAATTTGTCAGACAAGACTTTTCCTTAACAAAACCCATGCTGTGTCTGAATTATTGCTCCAGTCTTGTTTAGATGATCCTGCAATGCATCTTTAACCAGTGACTCCATTATTTTACCCGGAACAGAAGTTAAACTAACTGGTCTGTAATTACTCGTGTCACCCTTCGATTCCCCCTTTGTGAATTGGGGACACATTTGCACATCTCCAGTCCGTGGGGACCTTCCCTGAGTCCAAGGATGCTCTCATAATTACGGCTAAGGGTTTGCTTAGTTGCTTTGCCACCTCCTTTAATATAACTGGATAGATCCCATCCACCCCAGGTGCCTTTCTTATATTTAACTTCAACAATTTCTCACTGCTTTGTTCTCAGTTACAGTGATACCCCGAAGTTACGCGATAGGTGGGTCCGACGAAAATCACTTAAGTCGAATTCGCGTAAGTCGGGGTACAACTTTGCATATAAATACATATAAATTTTGTTTAATTGGGACCAAGGACTAACAAAAACACTAGTTTAGAAGAAAAATATTAATAAAATTGCAGTTCTTTATACATATTAATACAAAATATGTATTAAAAAAATAAATGACTTACGTAAAAAAGTTATTTCGATGTCGATGGCTTCATAAAATCTAACAAATTCGTCTGACGACACAGACTTCTTTTTTTCACGCATAATTTCTTCGTAGCAAGCTAATAATTTTTTTATTCCTTGCTTTGTAGCTATAACGCGTTCTTCGTTGTAGTCTGTGTTTTCTAAAATTTTTAAGCCCTTTTCAATTGAGCTGAGACCTGTAAAGTTTGCAATTGTCATGTGCTTTTCGCCGTTGCCTCATTTAGGCCTGTAGCATGTGCAATATCACATGGTCTTTCATTTCGCTCAAAGCGTTTCACAATTTCATATTTTTTCTCTATCGACAGAGGCCGACTGGCCATAAGCCTTACCGGGGAAACCCCGGTGGGCCTGTGTGATTTTGGCCATAAACCATAGTATGAGGCCACTATAAATTTTTGATCCAGTCCGCCTCTGTTTATCGATAATTGCTTTTCTTTTTCTCTCTGAATCTGCAGTGTCTTCACCAGTACGCTTCCTTTTCACACCTTTTAAGTATTTTACTCATTTTTAGGGAATAAAGCACAATTACAAAATGAGGAGGCACGCTTGATACGCATAAACAAAGCTGCGCGCATGTAGCAACTGAATAAACAACACCGTAAAGGCAGAGATACATTATTAACACCTCACATTTCTAGGGGTTACTACCATAAAACAATAAAAATCCAGTTGAGTTTCTGCTAATGGAATCTCTTATAAACTGGTAGTAAACTTGATCTAATTGCATACCGAGAGCTGGAATTGTTTTGGGTTTTACGTTATTATGGTGAAATGTGTTTCCCCTAAAACAAATACATTTTCAGATCTTCTCTTCATTCCTATCGTGTTGCGTTCGGTTGGAGTGATTTTGCGTTCGACTGCCATTTCTTGTAAACACAAAGGCGAATCGTGCATAAGCCAATTCGGTTCGTGTTATATTATAAGATATCATTACCGTATTTATAAATAGTGTATGATCGAATTTGTGTAGTGTAAACACGTGTTATACGAGGACTGACTGTATACGGCTCGACCAACGCGATCCATTTCGCTCGTGAAAACGATGTAATTTCCGACAAACGTTGAGCACGAATTCGAATGCACACATATAAATATGACAGTTGGAATACAAATTCTTGTATATGTGTGCAGCTCATGCGCAGTAAAGTTGAATTTTGTTCATCTTTCGCTCTCACTCTCCGCCGTCGCACCGTATATCGATAACATATGAAAAACGACCTTGAAGATAGTGGGCGGCAGTGTTGCCAAACGAAAAAATCAAGAACCGCGTAACTCCGAGTTCGCGTAAGTCGGGGTATTACTGTATTATAAAATCATTAAGCACCCCGTTTCAATTTGATAACCTTTTGGCATTTTCAAACCTTAATAACTCCTCATGTGTGAATGTAGATGCAAAATACTCATTGTTTGTTCGCTATCTGAGCAGGATCATCAACAGTCGAACCATCGATATCAAGTGGACCAATCAGATTCATCCCCTTCCTTTTAGAGTTTATATAAGTAAAGAAATCCTTGCTGTTTTTCTTAGCATCCTTTGTAAAATTTTTCTCGTAATCTGCCTTCGCCTGCCTAACCTCATTTGTGACTTGATTACAGACTAGCTTATATATATCATAGGCTTCTGTGTCGGCTAATAATTTATATGCATCCCATGCATTTTTCTTCTCTGCCACGAGTCTCATTAGTTCATTGATAAATATATAAAACAACAGCGTACCCAACACTGAACCCTGTCGGATTCCACTAATAACATTAATCCACGAAGAAAGCACCCATTGATTACGACCCTCTGTCTTCTCCCACTCAACCATCCTTTTATCCATTGTAGCAACTTACCCTTAATACCATGTATTAGAGAAGATCAAAAGTGACTAGTATAAGAGAGATGTCAGTGGGAACTTTACAATGCTATTGTTTTTTTTTTAGTTTGCAAGGTGGTTTGGCTAAGTTCCCTTGCCTTTGCTTCATCTGGGACAGCAGAGCAAAATTGAGTTTCAGCATGGCATACACAGTGTAGTAACCAATCCCTTGATTTCACTACCCCATATTAAGCTAGGACTAGTCAAACAATTTGCTAAAGCATTAGATTCTTAAGGTGTTGATACCTTCAAATAGGGACAGCAAAATTATTTCCAAAATTATCTGATGCAAAAATTAAAGATGACTTCTTTATTGGTCCAATTGTTTTCAGCTTGTGAATAGCTTTCATGGTAGCATTAAGAGTGAAGTTACAAAGAATTAATTGACAAGTTAAGTGAAAATTATGATAAAATGGGATGCAGAATGTCAATCAAACTTACTTGCATTTCCTCCTGAATTTCTTGAAACAAATCTGGCCAATTTTAGTGAAGAATGTGGGGAGAGATTCCACCAGGACATAAAATTAGTGGAGAAATGATACCAAAGAAGGTGGAATAAAGCTATTATGGGATGACTATATATGTTTATTGGTTTTGGATGATTGCACTGACCGCAAAAGACAAGGATGTTCAAAGATAAATTTTTAAAGAATTTTATTTTTATTCTCTCAAAGGTTTCTGCTTTTGATTTGTAATTTTTTTTTTAATCTTGATTTTCAAAAAGCTAAATAAATCACAAAATTTTTGATTTTTTTTTTTTTTTTTTTTTTGTTATCTTGTTTACTTGTAGCAAAAATTAATAGTGTATTCTGTACAAAAATTAAACCTTAAGGATAAATCTTCAAATAGGCCTCTGGGGTTGGGAATATTCATAATAACTGCACAATCCTACACCAACTGTTATTAAATAAAATAAATAAATAGCGTTGTGTTATATTAAAATAATAATGATTGAAATAAATAAAATGATATAATTCCACTGGATAAAACTGATAAAAAGATAACTGTCTGTACAATAAAATATGAAATTTTAAACTGCAATAAATTACAATAAACAATGTAGATAAAGCACAGGATAATAAAAGCGCTGAAACACTGTCAGAAGCATCTGCCTCCTTTTTCAACAGTTAGGTTTATTGTAATGCTGAGAACCACGTGCTGAGAACCATGAGCCTACTTATCCTTAAATATCAGTAGGCTCATGGTTCTCAGCACGTGTTTCTACAGGAGCATGGGCAGTACTCTCCCCATGTGCATTGGGACCAGAAATGGCTCTGGGAGCATGTCAGGTGGAACTGCTCATCCCATCCAAGAACCACCGCCTCAAAGTGGGGATGAATGCAGATAGATTCCCATCTCTATTAATGGTATTGCTCTCAGAGGAGCAAATCCGCAAGCTCTTGAGCCATTTGCAGTCCAAAAATCTATATGCCCAGTTAACGATAACATTTGTAGTGGGGTGGAGCCATTGTCTCTCAAGGACCACCATGGTGTTTCAACCCACAATGTACAAGCAGGTTCTGGCACAGCAATGGGTTCCACTATTAGTGCTGTCATAGCAAATTTAGCTATGGAGGAGCTTGAAGCCAGGATTTTTGATGCGTCGGTTCTTCCCAATGGCGCATAGAAACAATATGTCGACGATATGTTTACAATTATTCGTAGGGGGGAGAGAGAGAGAGAGAGAGAGAGAGAGAGAGAGAGAGAGAGAGAGAGAGAGAGAGAGAGAGAGAGAGAGAGAGGGAGGGAGGGAGGGGGGAGGATGAGGTGCTTGGTTTCCTCAATAGCTTCATCCCATTTATTCAGTTTACCTCGGAGGTGGAAGTAGAGGGTACCCTCCCTCTCCTTGATGGATTGGTACATAAGGAAGGCCCAAGGGTGAAAACCAGTGTATATAAGAAACCAATGTGCCGGGGCCAATATACACATTACAATACAGCACAAACCATAAGAACAGTGTTGTTAGGGCATTTATGGATAGGGCTGGGTCCCATTGCAGCACCTCCGAGGATAGAAAAGAAGAAATTAAACGTTTCACAGCGGATCTCAGAAAATGCGGCTACCCCCAGAGGTAAATATATCTGAGAAGCGGAGCATGGACAAAGAGAACCGTTTACACCAGTTGCCGCCGCATGCATTCCCTACTATCACATAACTAATCAAAATTAACTATTTCTAAACTGAAAACTGAACCATATTAACCTCTCCTGGCTTTTCTAAACTTAAGTGCCCCCGTTTTTTTTTTTTTTTTTTTTTAAGGTCCTACCCACCGAAATCTCAGGAAATTAGGTGGCAGGACCTGCCAGAGTGCATATAAGCTACTGGGTTCCTGGTCTGCCTCCACGGGGCGTAAGTGGGGCAATGTTGGGCCCCAGTTGGGGTTTAGCGGCTAAACGACCAGAAGAACAACGGTACATGACACTAAACAATGCAATACCCACACACTTTTAAATCTCTGGCATTCACAGCGTACTGTAACACACCACAATGTAAACTACGCAGAGATGGGGGGAACCCCTAGTGCCACTTGACCCTAAACACACTTACACTATCCATGCCTAACTGAATGTATAGCTCTGGGTATTGCACAATTGCCAGACGTGCTGTGTGCAGCTGCCAGGGCGGAGGTTGCACACAATTGTGTCACAGGTCAAGGACCCCATACCAAGGGAATGTATAAGTGGGTTCATATATGAGATAAGGTTACCAGATTGCGGGGAATGTTATGTTGGTGAAACGAAACATTGGTTTAAAGATCATCTGGGGGAAGCATATGAACGCAATAAAGACTGCAGATTATGGGAAGTCTGCTGTGGCAGAACATTTTTGGGAGGAGCACCATCAAATCTTCCCAGACGAACATGTTATTTTCGACTGGGCACATAGATTTTGGGACCACAAATGGCTCAAGAGCTTGCGGATTTGCTCCTCTGAGAGCAATACCATTAATAGAGAAGGGAATCTGCATTCATACTCTCCTCGAGGTGGTAGTTCTTGGACGGCATGAGTGGTTCCACCTGGCATGCTCCCGAGCCATTTCTGGTTCCAGTGCACATGGGGAGAATACTGCCCGTGCTCCTGTAGAAACACGTGCTGAGAACCATGAGCCTACTGATATTTAAGGATGTGCTATACGATAAACCTCATTATTGAAAAGGTGGATGCCTCTGAAAGCTACGGTGTTTTAGAACTTTTATCGGTTTTATTATCCTGTGTTTTATTTACATTGTTTATTGTAATTTTAAAATTTCAGTTTAAAATTACAATATCATTGCAGTACAATATCAATATCATTGCAGTTTACAGTATCATTGCAGTTTAAAATTTCATATTTTATTGTACAGACAGTTACCTTTTTATCAGTTTTATCCGGTGGAATTATATCATTTTATTTGCATCATTATTATTTTAATATAACACAATGCTATCTATTTATTTTATTTAATAACGGTTGGTGTAGGATTGTGCAGTTATTATGAACTTAAGGATAAATCGAATATTAATGCATATTTACTCTTCTTTAATTTCTGGGCAAACTATTGATGAAAAAACTAAGGTCATATCTGGAATCAGCACACTCAAATTCCCAAAGAAAGATCAAGAAATGTATATTAGCAGAACCTCTGAAAATTTTTTATATAATTTTATTGATTGGGTACAAGTAATAGTGCTATGGGGTAGAGCAACAAAGGCAGGTAGACCTATACAAATGGTTTTCATACATTGCCGTTCATCCTGCAAGAAGTTATTATGCTGATATGTTCAGTTTATGGCTAAATCAGGAAACATATTCATTCAGATCTTGTGTATCATTCCACTGTTATTTCATTATTTTGGCACACTGCAGGCTGTTAATCTTGTGATTTTTCTTTTACAATTTTAAAATCTTGTTTGTTGAAGCATATTTTAAGAAAGGTTTACTTTGTGTGTGTATGTAGCAATGGATTCCATTCTTGAATACTTTGTTCTTTACCGAAGTTTATTTATTCATTTTAGAACGAAAGTTGCAGCCTGTTGAGTTTCCACATAATCTGTATATCCAGAATTACAGTACAGCAACCTCTACATGTCTTTTGATACGCAAATGGCTTTTTACACTAAGTAAAGAAGTGGAATTAAGTGAGGATAATATGGCAGCGACATTTTTTTTCTGGCAGGTAAGAAAATGGCAATTTTAAGCATAGTTTTGGTTTTGATAATAGGGGGTCAGAATTCAACAGATTGCTATGGGCTAGATGTGGATCCATAGCAACCTGTTGAATTTTTGTTTTATTTCCCCACACTTTTGCATTGAAAACACATAAAAGCATCTCCCTTTGCTGTATCATGTCCTGTTACAGGCAGTTCCTCGAACATTCTGCAAGTAGTTCATACCATTAAACCCCTGATTCTTCGGAGAACCATCATTACTTCCACGAGGCATGATTTTGGTTTAAATGTAAATTAAAAACCACTTAAACTAAGAGATGTAAGTACAACAATACTGATACAGTACAACCGATATAGGTCACACAAAATTATGTCTACATTGTTTAATAGTTTTTTAAGTTTCAGTTCAGATGGCAGTTTGGTACCAATAAATTTAATGTGAGATCCTCTACATGCCAGACAGAACTGAATAATCATCGCATAAATAGATAAAATTTTATATTTATTATCTATTCACTAGACTATAGTATTCCCACAGCACTACTGCACTTATATTTGCACTTCAGCTATGACACGGGTGCCTCCGTAGCCAGGTGGGCAGGAGCAGCAGGGCACAGCACATGCTTCTTGATTAGACCAGGGTTCGAGCCCGTGACCACCAAATACGGAGGATGAAGAAAGGTCAGGGAATGACCACTGCATATCCAAGGAGCAATATGGCATTAGTTGCTAATGCTCCTAAAAACCAAATAACAGCAACAGCTATGACATGACACATTTAGTATCAGTAGTGGCAAGTGATGCAAGAAACTAAGCTCATACAGTATAAGCCAAAAAAAAAAACAATTTCCACATCGCCTTTCCATCCCTCCATCAATTTGTCTAATAGTTCTTCCTTTAATTTATTCAAACTATCCACTTCTACAACACCACATGGAAGTTTATTCTGACAATGAACTACACGATTTCCACATATCCACCTGCAATCATCATCATTCCTTAATTTGAATTTATGCCCACTCGTGTGTAGTCTGAGCAAGAGTAATGTTTCTATCAGCACTGAGTTTACACAATCAATTCAGAGCCTTAAATATCTAAATCAGATCTTCTTGTAGGCACCTAGTCTCCAGCAACTTGCAGAACTGAAAAAATCCGAATTTCTTCTTACCTGGAAAAATTATTTCCATCTACTGACATGGAGATAATTTTAAACACTTTCCCCAAAGTAACCAGGAATACTTGGCAAACTCTTCTGAACTAGTAGCCTAAACACAAAATCACAGTCTGTTGCTTCTAGCAACTGAAATCTCAGTGGCACTCAGTGACAATACACAGAGAAAGCTAAGCTTAGTAGTGTCACTATTGACATGTTGAGGCACATAATATCTGATAAAATTGCAAACACCTTAAAATAACCTGCTCTCACCAGGTGCTAATCTACTGAAATCATGAAGAAATTATTAATGGTACTTTCTCTCATTGAAGCAAAAGTATACAAGCTAATAAATGATAATAAACTCCTCATTACTTAAGATAAAAGGTGGAAGACCTCACAGATAAATTGAAAGAACAATCTGTGACACTAAAAAACAATCAGTGACACTTAAAAATGTCTAGAAGGTATGGCCAAGAGAAAGACTGTACATAGACGCATTACTAATCTCATCCGGAAACAGCACTCATCGGTCCCTCATCTCACCAACAAACCGCTGGGACCCAATAAAATTATGCACATTTAGAGCTTACCAAAATCATGAACCTCCCCACTGCCCTGCTTATACTTCAGATCTTCCAACAGCCCATAACTTTGAACTGCATTTGACTAGCCAATTACCTCAGTTTCAAGAAAGATCACCTGCTAATCTACAACCTCAAATGCCAACCTATATCATTCAAGAGGACCCTCCTAAATCAGTCAGATTGATGTCCCATAGCATCATACTCACAGCTGGAATTTGCTGTTATCCCTAACAAAACCCTTAGAGTATTTATGTGCCCTAATTTACTAATAGAGTCAATGAACAAATAGGAATATATCCAACTTCACCCCAGGGGCTCACATCTGGTGAGTATGGGCATGGCACACCCAGGGTCCTGAGCTGGATATCATCATTTTTCTCTTTCTTGGTGATTTTCTTTTGTCTCTCTCTCTCTCAGGTGGCTCAGGAATTTTTTTTTGGCTGGTGCAGTATAAGCCTCAGGCTTCCTTGCACCGTATAGCTAATAATAATAAAATAACTGTAACTACAAAGAAATAAATGCTAATTACCAAACTGACAAACTAAGGGTAGTCTACATCTTATCACCTATGCAAACAAGGGATAGAATATTTATATCTCAGAGTAACCTCTGAGACAGACCCCTCTAATAACATGGTGTGCAAAAACGTGGTATATTCATTGAAAGCAAGCAAAGGGGGGGGGAAGATCAGGCGTCCATCATATACCACATTTATTTTATCTATTCCAAAAATGGCCAGTTATATTATACATCAGGTGATCTACACTAGTCAGAATGTGCCAAGATTGTCCACTAACAACCTCAGCCCAAACCAACTGGAAACAGTTAGGAAGCTAACAACCAGATTGGAACCTGACACAGGCTAAAACAACTTCTTAACTCACTTAATATAGAACCTTTGAACTATTGGAACAAATTATATGCACCTCTCTGATCCTTGCTTTTTCATGCAGAATATTTCACCTTCTGTTTAACTGAAATGTTAACATGCTGATGTATTATTCATATCAGCATGTTGGAGACAATTGGGTAAGATTATTCTATACCTGATCATGACCCACAAGTGAGATGACATGATATGGCTCCCAGTTTAGGAACCATTAACAGGAAACAGTCATGTAATCCTTAGTTGGAAGGTGAAGAAACTGTTTTCAGATGTTAACGGTAAAGGCACTGGGTGTAACTTCAGGAAAGGGGTCTGCGATAGTTTATGATGATACTTGCCCTCTCTCAGCTGGACAGATAGCAAAGGGAGGGTTAATACATTAGAATTATGGTATAACTTCAAACAAGTCACAGAAGATATGAATGCATATATACCATAAAAAAATATAGTCAGAGGACGATGCCAAGATGTATGAATACAGAGCTAGCCAGTCTAATAGAATAGAAAAAGGGACAGTTTTAAGTGATATAAATTAGTGGAGCTTATAACATCTACAAGCTGATTTGTAATAACACCACTGAAACAATGAGGTTGACAGAGGCTGAATATAAGAAATTTTATATTCAGCATTCTTTCTTATATAAGCAAAGAAGGGGGGGCAAGGAGTTTTTTCATTTATGTAAATACAAGAATCAAAATCAGATCGTATCCTTCCATTATGTGGAAATTTCTTAAATAACCCAACTGATGTTGCTGGTGAATTGAACAGATATTTAGTACCAGTCTTTAAAGATGTATGGGCATTCATGGTGTGGAGAGGCTGTGCAAGTGAGAGTGAGCAGCATGAAATTGGCAATATTGAAATTAAGAGATGATTGAATAGGTGACGGCCCTCTAGATTTACAATTGAAGATGTCTATTTTATTCAGTTTGACCCTTCTCCATGTCACTTTAGTACTATTTTCTCAGTGCTGTTTTTTTTTTTTTTTTTTTTTTTTTTTTTGCAAAAAAAAAAAAAAAAAAAACAGCACTGAGAAAATTTCTTTTTCTTTTTCAATTATTAAAATTGGATTTTTTTATTTTACAAATTTTTGTTTATTTTGTTAACAAATTGGCTGTCAGGTAAACTGGTTGTCTATATTTCAAAATAGAAATGTGTCATAATAGCATTAATTAATGTAATATGCGATATTTCATCAGACTGTGTGAGAAACTATTAACAGTATCTTTCAGTATGATGCCAAAGAAATAGATTGTAAAATTTCAGAAGATATACACAAGATTTTCCATGTATTGTAAAACCTGAAAAAAAGGTAACATGTTTGCCTTGTGTACCACATGTAGATGCAATATTTCACTTTCAAGTGGCAGGAAGCAGCTTGTAGAGACATTTGCAAACAAATAAACATAATACATGTTGCATTTTATGATGACGATGTCATATACTCTGAATGTTTATTTGCATCTTCTGACATAGAACATAATCTTCCTCTGAGTTGTGCCAATCGTGTATGCACATTGTTCAATAATGTTTTGTGATAGTGAAAGAGCAAACTAAAAAAATTACACTTTTACAGTTGTGGGAGAAAAAAACAATACGCATTGTTAGTGGAATTATTGAGTCAGTGCCACTCATAGCACTGACTCAATAATTGAACTCAGAAAAAAAAAAACTTGAATTGCAAACTTGTGATAAAAGT
Source organism: Mastigoproctus giganteus (assembly GCF_048544385.1). Lineage (NCBI taxonomy): Eukaryota > Metazoa > Arthropoda > Arachnida > Uropygi > Thelyphonidae > Mastigoproctus > Mastigoproctus giganteus. The sequence continues at coordinate 114,936,499 of NC_143583.1, read as the reverse complement.
AATCCTAAACAGGCCAAGCAAGCTGTTAATTCTCAGCGTGTTAATCCTTACTTGAGCAGAATGTCTGTTCATAGATTGAATAAAGCAGTTTGCTTGGTTATTTTAAATTTTATGCCAATATTTGAAAATCTGGACATAGCTATTTGATCTAACATACATTGCATCCACATGCTGATATCATTACTCTTTGCTATGTTGAAGAATATGAGGTGCAAATTTTTACATCTGCAGTTTTAAATCTTCCACTTCCATTTTGGAAGTTGATTACCATAGCAGACTAATCAAGAAGGGTGATTCTATTTAAGTCATAGGCATTCCTTCTGCTCAAATCAAGAGAAGATTAATCTTTTTTTAGTGAGGAATTGTTTCATTGCTGCATGTCACTACATGGTGCAAAAGTACCATCATATTTCCTGTTGAAATATGATATTCTTATAAATGCTGAGGTAGCGCAAATTATTGGCAGTGCATCATTTTCAAATTTTATTTATTTTATTTTTTTTTTTTGTGGACAAGTTTGCAGTACTTATCCTCTCACTCTGAGCCAGAGGTGTATTGCTAAAAAAAAAAAATAGTACCGGAACACTCGTTCTCCAGAAGACTATATGATAATGCCACATCGACTGTACAGTAACTGAATCACACTCATGGTTCATAGAACAACCAGTTCTAGCATTCAGCTCATGGCGAATCAAAATTCAGCGTTTGCACGCATAACAGTATATCTCATTCGCTGGATCTCTTTATCTAACACATTGTACTTTAGTAAGAAACATTCAAGTTTCATTGTGAAATTTATTTTTGTTTTTAAATAAATTTTTAAAGAAATCTGTTAATTTTAAAGATTGCTATTATATTTTTTTAGTAGCAATGGGTAAAATAGATATTTCTTCCTCCCCTTTGATTATGCCATTGTTTCATAATATTAGGTGTATAAATTTAATGATTTTCTATTATGACATTTACAAAAAAGTACCGGAACATTGTTCTGCTACTTTCCGGCCCAAATACACAACTGCTCTGAGCATTATTATTAGGAGTTGTTAAAATGTCAAGCGTGACTTGGGATAACTTGTTATATTTTGAGCTGCTTTGTGCACTTCTCAGATCCCCAAACAGGGACCACTGTACTGTCTTTCTTCTTTCATAATGGCATCTGGTAGGTTTTCTTACTCAAAGTAACAGAACTGATGCTAAAATAGAATAAGCAATAACTGTTTTGCAGCATCAGTTCTGTTAGTTGCAGCTTGAGAATCTACCAGATGTTATTATTACATGCGAGATGAAAGAATTAATGTATAATGGTCCTTGGCTGGGGAATTGACAAGTGCATAAGGGAGTTTGAAATATAACAAGTTATCCCAAGTTGTGCCTGACATTTTAACAATTCCCAATAGCAATGCTATTGGGAATTGTTAAAATGTTAAATTGTTATGCAATTCCCAATAGTGAGAGGATATTTAGCCAGACGAAAAATAAAAACACAAACTTGCTTCAGATCTTCTCTTTCTGTTGAAGCTTTAGATATGCTCTTGACAGCCAAGTCGAAAGAGCAGGGCCATTGTTATGAACAAAACTTTGATTCTACATTTCTGAAGAGGGCAAAATCTGCAGTGCAAATGTATCTCCCATACATAAGGGCGGCTCTAAAAGTGAAGTTGAAAATTATCGACCTGTCAGTCTGACTTCAGTAGTAGGGAAAATCATGGAGGCAATGATCAAGGGTGGAATTCAGGATCATTTGGATCGAATTGAAATTCTCAAGGATACTCAGCATGGTTTCGTAAAGGGAAAATCATGTTTAACAAATCTGGTTCGCTATTTCGAAAGGGTCACTCACGAGCTGGATTTAGGGAATAATTTCGACATTGTTTATTTAGATTTCAGCAAAGCTTTTGACTCAGTCCCACATGAGCGGTTGCTTTACAAGCTGGAACAGGTTGGAATCACTGGGAAAATCCTTAGATGGATAGAAGGATGGCTTCAGGGCAGGAGGCAGAGGGTTGTGATAAATGGCTATTCCTCAGATTGGGTTGATGTAAGAAGTGGGGTTCCCCAAGGATCAGTATTAGGACCACTGTTGTTTTTAATTTTCATAAACGACCTGAAGGGATAGAGGGCGTGATGTCTAAATTTGCAGATGATGTTAAAATTGGTAGAGTAGTTAATGATCACTGTCAAGCTGAGCTTCTTCAGAGAGACCTAGAGAGACTTCAAGAATGGTCAGAAAAATGGCAGCTGTGCTTTAATCCAACAAAGTGTAAGGTATTACACCTGTAATACCTTACACAAGTGTAAGGTATTACAACCAGTCATAACAGTGTTCAGTGGGTGGGGGGAGAGGGGTGACAAAATCACGAGTGTGGATGTTTCTCGCTAATCCTTGTTCAGTTTGTGTTATGCGCTTGTCATGGAAGGTTGTTTGCTTTTAATTTATATGCTTATAAATTGAATAAATTTATCAATTTATAAATTGATATGCTTACAAAAGTGATAAATCTATCGTTTTGCAGTGTAAAACAGACTTTTTCGAGTGTGTTAACAGAAGAAAGTGCCTTTATTGTGGACAAGTTCTTTTTTACCCGTACAAAAATATGGCTACGAATAACAAGGGAAATGTGAAAATATCAAAGAAAGTGATGACATTAACGAATAAAATTGAGTTATTAGACAAAATTTCTAACGGTGAAAGTGTCTCTTCAGTGGCAAAACATTATAAAATCAATGAGTCAACGGTACGATCAATCAAAAAATCGGAAGAAAAAATCTGCCGTAGTGTCCGTCAAAATGTGCTAATTGCTTCAAAAATCTGCTCTGTAACTCGTGATGTTAAATTAGAAAAAAATGGAAAAGGCTTTAAATCAGTGGATAGAAGACTGAACTCAAAATGAAATTCCATTAAGTTCACTCATCGTTCGTGAAAAGGCAAAACTCCTTTATCAACACTTTAGCGAAACTGGTGATAGCACTGGCGGGATAAGTTTTTTTGCTAGCAAAGGCGCTGGTTTGAAAGATTTGTTTGAAATTTCTAATAAATATTACATTTAATATTAAATTGTTCCTTATTTTCATTTCGATAACTTATGCTTGCATTTCACTATGTACTGTCTCTGTACAGTCATATTATGAAGGTACATATAATACATACATAGACAAAATTTTAGACTAGTTTTTCTTATATATTTCATACTTTGGAACGGAACCCCTTTATTACTATGGGAGCCATAGCTCAGTATTCGCGTTTTCGGCATTCGCGACATTTCTCAGGAACGTAACCCCCCGAGAATAGCGGGGGGGGGGGTTACTGCATATATTTAATTTTTTTTTTTTTTCTTAGGTGCAGTCGAACCTTGATTTAGCAGCACCATTTGTTCACCACTGACACTGGCACTAAATCATTCCAATTGGGGGGGGGGGAATTATATGAAATAATGTAAAATTAAAGTTATATGGGAGGATATATAGACTGCCAGCATGTAATTTAAGGTTGACACAACAGAGGACCCGAAAATAGTTATAAACAAAAACGAACAATGAAACAAAAGTTTGCATTGCACTATAAATTAAATCTCGATGACATACATATTTTATGTTAATTTGAAAATAAAAGCACAGACATTTGATTTATTACTAGTATAGTAATCAATTACTATACTAGTTGATTGGATAATTACGATATTAATGACTGGATTTGTCATTGAATTTCCTGTTAGACATCAAATGATTCTGACTAATTCAAGAAAGATACTGTTGCAGATTTTGCCCTCTTCAGAAATGTAGAATCAAAGTTTTGTTCATAACAATGGCCCTGCTCTTTTGACTTGGCTGTCAAGAGCATATCTAGTATTTTTTAGTATTTTAGTATTAGTAACGGCTGCATGGTGCAAGAAAGCTATGGCTTATGCTGCACCAGCCAAAAAAAAAAAAAAAAATCCGAACAAAACAATGATAAAAACAAAAAATAAATAACTAAATAATAATAATTAATAAATAAAAAAGGAAATTAAACCTATCATCCTATGCGCTTCCCTTACCCGAAAGTACTGTCCAGATGACCTTTGAATTTCCCCAAACTGTCGGCCTCTACCACCCATGAAGGCAACTTATTCCAGTAATTTATAACTCGCTGGCTAAAATAAAACTTCCTGCAGTCCAATCTAAACATTTCCCCCCGTAACTTGAATTTATGTCCCCTAGTTCTAGCATCATTTATAATCTTGAAAATTTCGTCCTCATTCATTTTACTGATGCCTCTCAGAGCCTTAAACACCTCAATAAAATCTTCTCTAAGGTGTCTAGTTTCCAAACTCTGCAACCCACATATTCGAAGTCTTTCTTCATAAGGACGCCCTTTTGCCGATCTCACCAGGCGAGTTACCCTTCTTTGCACCCTTTCAAGAAGCTCGATGTCTTTCTTTAGGTGCGGTCTCCACACTTGAACACAGTATTCCAAGTGTGGTCTAACATAAGCCTTATATAATGGGATTATCACAACTTGCAACATAATTTTAGCCACACCCATGTTTTTTTTATGGCGGAAAATATTCACGGCGCTTTAAAATTCACATTTTTTAAAGTTTCATTTTATATTAAATCACCGAACGCGAAACCGCGAATACAGATACCGCAAATAGCGGGGATTTACTGTATTTGTATATTCAAGGGGTTTATTAGCTATTATTTTATATTAATTCTAATTGTAATTGTTTGAAAATACTTGCTTATCTTGCACAGGCTGCAAGATAGGCAAGTATTTGCTTATCTTGCAATACAGTCAATACAAAAATATAGGTAAATATTTTTGTATTGACTTTCCTAAGTGTCGGTTGTTTCCATAAGCAGTCCATATCTGGCTATATAGCTAATGGGAGGCAAAGTTAGGAAAGTACTTAGGACAGCAATAGACACTCCTGCCATCATATTGCACTAATAGCTCAGAGTGTTGAAGAATTTTAGGCGAAGGACAATGAATAGAATATGATTGTAGAAAATACAGTTGGTGCTCAGGAAATCCGGGGTCGCAAGTTCCCGTCCATATTACTAAATTGAGCTCTTAATGCTAGTGAGTCTATTATTGTTAATAGCTTGTGGTTATTTTAAACATTAGAGTTGACATAACTTCGGATATACAGAGAGACAAAGACAACTCTTTTAAAATTGCAAATACCTACCCAATCCAGGGTCGTTACTCCTGTTGGATTAAAAATCTGCAATTATAAAGCCATAGCAAAAGAACTAGAAACAGCACAAAACTGTTACTGCAACCATACCAGGTACAAAAGGTTTATATATACAGACTAGCATCATGTTCTCACAGGCAATTTAGAAATAATAGAAGATAAAGATTCAAGGAATGTCATGAAACAGGGATTTAAATATAGACCCAACTACAAGAATAATTGGAATAAAGTAAGAAAACAGGTATACTGTGACCTATTACAGTTCAGTTACAAGCTATCCATTAAATATGAACTACCGATGGAAGAATTCAACGGTTGGATTAGAGGTGTACTGGATGACAGCACAAACCGCATCAAAAACACTGAACAAATGGCAACAATTAGTTATGCAAACATAAATAGCAAAATTAAAGAACTACAAAATAAATTCATAATTACTAGTGTGGATAAAGCCACCAACAACTTTGTGATTATATGTAAAAAATTCTATGCTGAGACACTAGAAAATGAAATCACCATAAGCAACACGTATAAGAAAATTAGTAATAGTATGAGAAGCACATTGAACAAGATACTAGCATTACATAAAAAATTAAAAGTTAGAATAGACAATACTAATATTCCCTTCTTATATATGATACCCAAATTCCATAAAAAACCAGTTAGTTTCAGATTTATTACAGGTGGAAGAAATTGCTCATCAGTGTCATAGCCAATAAGTTCGAAAAAATACTAAAACAAATATTCTTGAACATTGAAGAAACTTGGATTATAAATAGTAACGCCGAAGTGATACAGTATATACAAGAACATCAAAATACAACCAAATTAGAAACACATAACTTTTCCAACCTATTTACAGCAATTTCATTAGACAAACTCAAAACAGTACTTGACGCATACTCTAGAGAGCATGAGGAAAAAATAAAAATAAACGATAGCCAATGGGCAGTATATACAGAGTTCAGCCTATTCAACAGCTACATATATGATGGCAAATACATATACAGCTAGGCCTCACATAACGCGAGTTCGATTAACTTCGAGCTAGTAGTTCGCGCGGTGTCCAACAGATGTCGAGTATCGCTGTGTTTCCCTCGAAAATTTCAAATATTCCGCCGCACACAGTTTAAGAACTGCTGTTTTATGCAATAAACATTTAATTCCATAATTATTTTCATTATCTTTTACATTATATACAGTTAAAAAGTTATTTAAAAGGTATTTTTAAAATTCTTTATGGACATTCCAGAAAGTCAAGGACCAATTATAATTTTTCCTATTGGTTATGATATTCGATTAACACGTTTCCGTTTTGCGCTCGCGGGACGAATTAATCACGTTAATCGAGGCCCGCCTGTATAAACAAGTGAAAGGCATCCCAATGGATCAAAATTCTCAGTTCTGGCAGCGAACCTTTTCCTACACCACTACAAAAAGGAATACAACAAAAAGAATAATAACAAAATTAAGCTCTTCTAAGCTCCTTTGCTTAGAAGAGGTCAAAAAGGATATCTATACTAATGATCTAACCTTAACAAAAACAAACAGAGACAACACAAAGGCAACGTTTCTCAATATAAATATTAAGGCGATTAACCAGATAGAAATAGGAATTTACGATAAAAGACGAGTATAATTTTGAAATAATACACCTTAGCCATTGGAGTTCAAACATACCAGTTAAAATTCAAAGAAACATGATTACCTCACAAGCTATAAGAATAATTAGAATTTGCAATAACAGTAGACTTAAATTAGAAGCACTCGGGACTTTAAAAGACTAGCTTACCAAGAATAATATTCCGGACAGGTTCATCGATAAAAACTTAAGTAAGGTAATTAAAAAAACACAATATAGGTAGAATAGCAAACATTGACAGAACCATTTTGTGTATATATATATATATATATATATGTATATATTTAAATAAAGTTAATCTCTGCCAACATGGGCTGTACACTCCCTGTAGCGTGTAAAGAGAACACTCTCCGGGAGGGCAGCTTCATGGTGGCTTATTTCTTTGTTGTATTTAGTTTCATCTTAGTAAGTTTGGTTTATTTCGTAATCTTTTTTTTTTTTTTTTTGTGAACATTATTGTAGAGTGCCTTTACCACATTGGTTGGTCGTGGACCGTGAGAGGTCGCCACCTTTGCCTTTGACTAGGGTGGCAAGCTCACACAATCGTTCTCACTTTTTGGTTCTGTCTGCCACGTGTGGATTGGTAAAGTCCTAGCAGGAAGTTAACTTGATAATTGGTCTTTTCGTTTTAATTATAACTGCAGCTACCGTCAACAACTTAAAAGTATAGGTAACTTAACGTAGATGCCACAGTTTCCTGTACATAAAATAAATCCATGATTTTAAACTTTTGGCCCCAACACTAAATTATATGGACAGGAAACTATTGAAACGTTAATGGCGACATATGTGGACTATTTCAGTACATGTACATGTACTGAAATAGTGAAACGGTGTGAAGAGATACCGTTTCATATATATCTGCCAGTTATCTGCTAATTTCTAATTTTATGTTAATTTTTATATTTAATACAATTTAGAATGTAATTTTAATGGTTAATATTTTAATTTTAAAATTGAGCTCTTAATGCTAGTGAGTCTATTATTGTTAATAGCTTGTGGTTATTTTAAACATTAGAGTTGACATAACTTTTCGGATATACAGAGAGACAAAGACAACTCTTTCCAAATTACAAATACCTACCCAATCCAGGGCTGTTACCAATAAGGACGGGAACTTGCGACCCCGGATTTCCTGAGCACCAACTGTATTTTCTACTATCATATTCTGTTCACTGTCCTTCCCTTAAAATTCTTCAACACTCTGAGCTGTTAGTGCAATACGAGGGCAGGAGTGTCTATTGCTATCCTAAGTACTTTCCTAACTTTGCTTCCCATTAGCTATATAGCCAGACATGGGCTGCTTATGAAACAACCTATATTTAGAAAAGCCAATACAAATAAATATATATATATATATATATATATATAGTAAAAATATATAACAGTTAAGAAGCAAAATAAGCCGAAAAAGGGAAATAACAAAAGTTATTATGTCTAATGCTCCAAAACGCAGAGTGCAGCAGTAGAGGAAGCAAAAATATATAAATATGTGGTTTGTAGAATAAATAAAGTGTCTGTGAAAATGGAAATGAAAAGTACACAAGGTGCCAGAACTAAGGAAAGTTTAAGGGATAGTAGAAAGTGGAAGTGAAGTAGTGCTTAAACAGGTGAAAGAATTTGAAAAACCTAGTGTAAAAATGAACTGGGATGGGGGGGGAATATAAAGTAAATAAATAAATAACACTTATTCAGATATGGGAGAGCAATTTTAGCAAGAGGTCAAATCAGGGGATGGCATTTCAATTAACACTACTTCAATTCCACTTTTTACTATCCCTTAAACTTCCCTTAGTTCCGGCACCTTGTGTACTTTCATTTTCACAGACACTTTATTTATTCTACAAACCACACATTATTTTTATATATATACAGTCAGTCCTCGTATAGCACGATAGTTGTGTTCCTAGAAACCCTTGTGCAATACAAAATCGTGCAATATAAACAACAGGCCCTATGGGAAAAATAGGGTTAGGTGCCAACCACCCAAGATTGAACACACATTTCTAACCAAAACATTACCAAACACAATAAATAATCGTAATAAAATACTTGCGTATTTTATTACGACTATTACGTAATAAAATATTGTTAATGCTTTTGCTTCTATCGTAAGCAAACTTGTTTTTTGTTTGATTTTCTATCCAAACAGATGACAGCCGCTCCATCTCTTCCAATTCTTTGTGTCTTAATTTAATGGATTTTAATTACACTTTGAGTTGTTCCTGCTACGAAAGTTGTTTTATTTTCTATGCATTCTTTGTAATTCTCGGCGTTGCCTCATTTAGGTCTGTAGCATGTGCAGTATCACATGGTCTTTCATTTCGCTCAAAGCATTTCACAAGTTCATATTTTTTCTCTATCGACAGAGGTGGACTGGCCATAAGCCTTACTGGGGAAACCCCGGTGGGCGGAGGCCGGTGTGATTTTGGCCATAAACCATAGTATGAGACCACTATAAATTTTCCCGGGTAAGAATTTTTGACAGAGTCCCCCTCTGTTAATCGATATTGCTTTTCTTTTTCTCTCTGAATCTGCAGTGGCTTTACCAGGACGCTTCGTTTTCACACATTTTAAGTATTTTACTCATTTTTAGGGAATAAAGCACAATTACAAAACGAGGAGGCACGCTTGATACACACATAAACAAAGCTGCGCATGTGTAGCAACTGAATAAATAACACCATAAAGCTTGAGATACACTATTAATACCTCACATTTTACTAAAGCACATTTCTAGGAGTTACTACCATAAAACAATAAAAACAATTACCAGTTGCGTTTCTACTAGTGGAATCTGTTATAAACTGGTAATAAACTCGATCTAATTGCATTTCCCATTATACCGATAGCTGTAATTGTGTTGGTTTTTTACGTTATTAGTGAAATGTGTTTCCCCTTCACTGATATAAAACACAAATACATTTTCAGAATCTTCTCTTCATTCCTATCGTGTTGCGTTCAGTTGGGGTGATTCCGCGTTCGACTGCCATTTCTTGTAAACACAAAGGCGAATCGTGTATAAGCGAATTCGGTTCGTGTTATATAAGATATCGTTCCCCTATTTATAAATCGTGTATGATCGAATTCGTGTAGCGTAAACACGTGTTATACGAGGACTGACTGTATATACACTCTCTTATCTCAACTACTTTTATTTACTATTCTTATATGTGATACTTTTATTTACTTACTTATTATACTATTATGGTCGTTAAGTCCTTTCTGACTATCAGTTACCTTTGTTCATAATCAGTTTCAATATTATATTATCATGCTTCTTTTAATCTGTACAAAATATATATACACACACACACACACACACATATACAGTCGAACTTTCCATAACGAATTCGGCAAATCCAGCCAAAAAATTCGTTATAGGGAAATTTCGTTATACAGAGTATCTTTTTTATTAGAAATTGTTATCTAATTAGAAAATGAAAATGAATCTACATTTATTTTTAATGTATTTTATTTCAAAAACACTTATTTAAATTACGTTTACACAATTTTTGCCGGTAAGTATCACAAATTAAAAAAATCTAATTTTCCTTTTCACAGTACAATAAAAAATGTCTTATTCTCAAAGAAAACCTCACATTTGTTCAGAGCATTAAAACATTATCAGGAACATTTTCACAAAACTGTAGACCCATACGAACCGTTTTAAAAGCGTGAATCATTTCTTCGTGAGTTGGCTTTCTTATGGGTTGTTCTGATGCGTCTTCAGTGTCGTCGTTAATTTCTTAGTGATCATGGTTGCGTCTAACACTGTTCAGCAGTATTCCATCTTCATCTGGATGTTCTGTTGTAGTCAGATCTTGATCTACATAAACATAACTATCCAGTGTTATTTCATTTTCGATGTTTCCGGATAATTCTAATAATGTACAAAAGTTTTTCAGTTGTGAAAGGGGAAGTTCATCTTGTTCGTCCAGTTGTTGTTCGACTTCTGTATTCAATGCAAATCCTGCTTTCGAAAATCAATTTTGAATAGCGTATTCAGTTCATTGTTTGTCCAAACTTTTGCAGTTCAGAGATGCAATCTCTGAACTGGCAAATTGTAACCTCCAAGTTTCTATTTTCTGATAATGCATTGACAATCTTCATTATTATTCTCTTTCGATAATGAAATTTAAAATTAAATGCCTTGGTCCCTTGGCTGGAATTTTGATCACGTTTGGTGGTAAAAACAATAACTTCACACTTTTAAGTTTGGCAGAAATACTGGCAGGATGTGCTCGACAGTTGTCAGTTACCAACACGATTTTCCTTTTTTCTTTTGTTATACGCTTGTCTAGTTTTAATATCCAGTCTTCAAAGATATCACTGGTTGTCATCCATGCTTTTTTATTAAAGGTGTAGTCAACTTCCAAAGATTTTGTGCCTCTAAAACATCTTGGGCTTTTTGATTTTTCCGATGACTTAATTTTTCACTTCCTGTCATATTTGCTCAAACTAGCACAGTGATTCTTTCTTTGCTTTGTTTTCCGCCAAAACATTTATCATCCTTAAAAGCAAGTGTTCTCTTCAGTAAAAATTTAAAGAATTAACCCTTTCGTCAGCATTAAAAACATCCTTAGGTTCATATTCTTCCAAAATTTTCTTTAAGGTACTGTTCCTCCAACTGTTGCAACCTTCTTCACTTACATTAACACTTTCTCCACAAATAACCTTTTCCACAATTCTGTGGCGCTTCTTAAATTTATCTAGCCACCTAGTGCTCGCATTAAATTCTGTATGTCCAAGGGACTGTGTAAATTTCAGAGCTTGTTGCTTAATTATTGGACCTGATATTGGTATATTATTTTAATGCATCATTTGCACCCATTTTAGAACAGCTTTATCAACATCTTTGTATATATGCAACTTAATTCGCTTCTTGTGTGCTCCTCCTTCAATTGCATTTAAAATTGGTTCTCGATTTTTTAAAATTGTAGATGAGCTGCTTGCAGGTATGCCATATTTCTCCGCAATATCTTTTTTCTTAAAACCCTGGTCAATATCATGAAGAATCTTTACTCATCATATTTTATGATAAAGTAAAGATTCTTTACTAAAGTAAAAATATGGACATATCATATTTTTATAGTTGCGAAAACAACAATGTCGAAGTGTTTAAGTATTAAACACTTTGACATTGTTGTTTTCGCAACTATAAAAATTACTCTACTGCAGCTCTTGCCGACACACACACACACCGCAAACTTCGCTGCACTGGCCATATAGTGAATTGTTAGTACCGCCTACTCAATGACGGTCACTTGCTAATTCAACAGTATCACGTGACTGTTCCTATTAATCACTTTGAAGAAATATACAACTTTGTGAATTTCTTTTATTCTGCTTTCATTTATGTATACACGAAAAAAAATTTATGGTTAATGTATGCTGTATGTTACTTTTCAGAAAAAATAAATAAATACAAGAGCATATAGCCTATGTCATTGATGGCAAATCGTTCTAAAAGAACGAAATTAAAAAAAAAAAAAAATCATGAAAACCATCTACTGGGAGTCCAGTTAGATGAGAATGGACATATCATATAATGATTGACAGGAAGGTCACATGGTACGGTTGAGGTGAGAAGTGAATATCACTCAGTAGGTGTTACTAAAAACCGACTATGGTAGCATTCTATGTATTGCCGCCGCAGCATGCTAAAGGTTTACTGCAGCGAATTTCGTTTTCCCCTGAGCCAACATCAATTTACAAATCTACCTTATCTATTGTAAAGTTTATGACCACTTTTAAGAAAACCCATTTGGTTTTATAACTGTAACAAAAATTCACTAAAAGGATGATTAATTCCAAATGCTAATGCACCATTTCAGAGGGAAGGAGGTCGTATATTTGAGCAGCTGTGTAGCAGTAAATGCTTGAAAATCTTCAAAAATGCTTTTACTAATTTTTTTAAAAATTTGTTATAGAGAGACTAACACTTCGCTATATGGGGATAATTTTACATGTAATTTCGTTTCAAGGTGCAATTCTTTGCGAAAAAATTCGTAATATAGAGAAATTTGTTAAATAGAAGTTCATAATAGAGAAGTTCCACTGTATTTATTTATTTTTTTATGTGCAGTCAAACCTTGATTTAGTACCATCATTTGCTCACTACTGACATTGGCACTAAATCAGGGTTGGCGTTAAGTCAAGGTACTTCAAACAATAAGAAATATTGTAAATATTTCTTATTGTTTGAAGAAATATTCTAACAATATTTCTTATTGTTAGAATATATATCATAATTCATCAATTATGAAATTGAAGAATTATGATATATATTCTAATATCTTTATTAGAAGAATTAATCATCAATTTTGAAATCAAAATATAATTAGAAGAAAAGGGGAATCTTGAAAGATATTTGTGCATATGAACAATATAAAGAAATATAAATGCAGATAGAAAAATATTTTTGCATTATTCAAATACACAAAGGTTAATAATAATTACGAGAAATAAAATTCGCTTCATTTACAATAATTATCTAGTGTATTGCAAAAATGTGAGTTGTGCATTGCAGGATTTTACAACGTAAATAAAAATATATTAAAATACAGTATAGTTTAAGGCTAGAGCCTCAGGTCATTACTTATCCTCAGCGGATACCATCACCCATATGGCATCGTTTTGAAGCTTATTGGCTTCTCATTACGTAGGGAGCTGACTAACATAAAAATTAGTGCAATTGCATCATTTCTGTACATAGCCAGCCACTTAAGTAGTTATAAATTGGCATCATTAAGTATATCTCGTATTGTGAATACCTTCACAATGAGTTGCCATGATATTGCACTACCTCAAATAAGTAACGCTTCACCATAGGAGGAGAAGGCTATTGTTACTTATCCTCAGCGGATACCATCACCCATATGGCATCGTTTTGAAGCTTATTGGCTTCTCATCAGTAGGTGGGCAGGTACCCTGGTGTTGCAATGATGAGATATACTTAATGATGCCAATTTATAACTACTTAAGTAGTTGGCTATGTACAGAAATGATGCAATTGCACTAACTTGTAAATATATTAAAATTAATTTTTTTTAAAGTACATATCCAGTTTTGTCTATATTTTCTTGTTGTCATCAATTTTACTTATAGAAATGTCTAGAGCTACAACATATTTCATTAGGTCTTTGTCATCAGAGTTCTTTTCAAGGAATCAACAATTATTTTGAAGACACACCTTAGCCTCCTTAGCTGTTACTTTTTGACAGACTTCCATCTCATCTTCCTCGCAAGCTCATTTCTTTGTATTAATTCCCCAATTTCCATTTCACCAAAAGCAGGTTCTTCTTGGTCGACTGCAAGAAATTTTTCAAGAGACATAGATGCACTTACAATAGGAGAACATCCATGACAATTTGAAACCCATGATTAGGATTATCTTCTGTTTCATCTAAATGAACTTTTTTGATAAGCCCAGTGTAAGCCCGACAGTTCGCAGTGAAATTTCATCCCATGAAAGTTTAATCATATACAGTGTCTTTCAAGGACAATTCATATGAACAATTATTATTGATGCTCTCTACTATATTCTTCACCTGATTGTTGCCTATAATGTGCCTTAAAACTTAATTCCAGCATCAAGAGGCTGTAGGAGTTAGGAGGTAGGAACTCAATTGCCACATTACTAAGATCCACTGCTTTGTGGCAAGGAGCATTATCTAAGAGCAAAAGTGCATTGCAGTTTTTAATTCTCATTTCCTTGTTAAAATTTTGCAACCACTCACAAAATTCTACTGCAGTCATCCACGCTTTACTATGATGTCTATAATTCACGTAAATTGATCAGCTGAAATTCTTAAAGCACCAAGGTTTTTATGCCCTTTCAATTACAGTAACAGTCCCTTTGTCTTCCGTCTGCATTTGTACAGAATGCAAGGGTGACTCTTGCTTTTATTTTTTTACAGTACCACTTGATATTGTTTTGTCTGGTTGCATTCTATAAAAGAAAGTTGTTTTATTTTTGCTGATGCTATCGAGGCAGTGTTAGGTGGGTTGGAAAACTGCTAGCTTGGGGAGATACAAGGACGAATAGATTAACAGTAGCCACTGGCAGAGGTGAAAGTGATTCTTGCACTGTTTCTATTGGAATGAGCAGCAGCCTGGAAAACAAGATGCAGGGTATTTCAAAGACTGCTGTGAGTCATTGCAGTACAAGTAAGCGCATGGGTTGTGTTAGGGTAGCTAAGAATAGGAACAGGTGCATGTATACTTCCGTGTACACCAATGCTAGGAGTTTGGTAAATAAATTTGATGAATTGCTCAAAACATCAAAGGCAGATATTGTTGTTGGGATATTAGAGATGTGGTGTCACACAGATATAAGGAATGCAGAACTAGAAGTTGGGGAGGACAATGTGTACAGGAAGAATAGACAGGATAAGAAGGGAGGAGGGGTTATGCTAATAGTTAAGAAACATAAAATCCAAGGAAGTGAAGCCAGTCAACATTGCTGGACAGTGCAGTGTTGAGTCAGTTTGGTATGACATAAGCATTTGGAGATCAAAATTGAGAGTAGGAGTGTACTATAGGCTTATCTGATGAGTATAATAAAAAACTATACAGGGAAATAGAATGGGCCAGTAAATCAGAGAGTCTTATAATGGGGGATTCTAATTTCCCAGGATATTGACTGGAAATTGTGGGTTGGTTGCTCACACTAGCAAGGCTTTTGTGGATTTATTGGATGATTGTTTTCTACATCAGCATGTTCGGGAGGCAACTAGAGGGAGTAATACTCTTGATCTGATTATCAGTAGTGATTCTTCATGCATTAAGAATCTGCAGATAAAGGAACCACTAGGTGGCAGTGATCACAGTGTGCTGAAGTGGGATTTACTCAAAGAAGTAACTACCATGAGGGGTAAAGGGAAGGGTTTTTGCTTTCGTAAAGGTGACTATGGTGGTCTGAGTCAGTATTTAAATTCTATACGGTGGGACCAACTGATGATGTTACCAACAACAAATTCAAAATGGGAAGCATTCGAATAATTTATCTTGGAAGCTACTAGGCTTTACATACCAACTAAGAAATATTGTTCAAGGTTTAGACCTAAATGGATGTCAGATGAACTAATGAGACATATGGCAGAGATGAAAAATCCATGGGATACATAAATTAATGGGTGA
The DNA here is from genome assembly GCF_048544385.1 of Mastigoproctus giganteus. Lineage (NCBI taxonomy): Eukaryota > Metazoa > Arthropoda > Arachnida > Uropygi > Thelyphonidae > Mastigoproctus > Mastigoproctus giganteus. The sequence goes on along the minus strand of NC_143583.1, from coordinate 114,920,533 downwards.
TATGGAAGCCTATGATAGATATAAGCTGGTGTGTAACCAAGTCACAAAGGAGATTAGGCAGGCAAAGGCAGATTATGAAAAATCCTTCGCAAAGGATGCAAAGAAAAACAGAAAAGAGTTCTTTACCTATGTAAACTCTAGAAGGAAAGGGATGAATCAGATTGGTCCACTGGATATTGATGGTTCAACTGTTGATGATCATGCTCAGATAGCAAACAAACTGAATGAGTATCTTACATCTACATTCACACATGAGGAATTATTAAGGTGTGAAAATGGCAGAAGGTTATCAAATTGTAGCAGGATACTTAATGATTTTGTAATAAATGAGGGCAAAGTGGAAGAGAAATTGTTGAAGTTAAACATAAGAAAAGCACATGGGGTGGATGGGATCTATCCAGTTATATTAAAGGAGGCGGCAAAGCAACTAAGCAAACCCTTAGCAATAATTATGAGAGCATCCTTGGACTCAGGGGTGGTTCCCACAGACTGGAGATGTGCAAATGTATCCCCAATTCACAAAGGAGGGGGATCGAAGGGTGACATGAGTAATTACAGACCAGTTAAACTTCTGTTCCAGGTAAAATAATTGAGTCACTGGTTAAAGTTGCATTGCAGGATCATCTAGACAAGACTGCAGCAATAATTCAGACACAGCATGGGTTTGTTAAGGGAAAGTCTTGTCTGACAAATTTGATAGGATATTATGATGTGGTTACGAAGGAACTGGATGCAAAAAATAATTTTGATATCATATATTTGGATTTCAGGAAAGCTTTTGACACTGTTGCACATGGAAGACTATTGTACAAATTGGAGCAGAATGGTATTAAGGGTAAGTTGCTACAATGGATAAAAGGATGGTTGAGTGGGAGAAGATAGAGGGTGGTAATCAATGGGTGCTGCTCTTTGTAGACTAATGTTATTAGTGGAGTCCCACAGGGTTCAGTGTTGGGTCCACTGTTTTTTTGTATATTTATCAATGATATTGATGAAGGTATATCAGGCTTAATGTCGAAGTTTGCAGATGATACAAAGGTTGGCAGAGTTGTTAATGACAGTAATGGCAGTGTGCTACTGCAACAGGATCTAGATAATTTGGGCAGATGGGCTAAGAAGTGGTAATTGAAGTTTAACCTTGACAAATGCAAAGTACTGCATATGGGTAGAAGTAACCTCAGAGAAACATACCAACTGTGTGGTACTATACTTAAAGTGGTAGAAAATGAAAAAGACCTGGGAGTAATTGTGCAGTCAGATATGAAGTTTTCTGAGCAATGCAGACACGCTGCCAGGGTTTTGTCAATGATATACAGTAATACACCGAAGTTACGCGATAGGTGGGTCCGACGAAAATCGCTTAAGTCGAATTCGCGTAAGTCGGGGTAAAACTTTGCATATAAATACATATAAATTTTGTTTAATTGGGACCAAGGACTAACAAAAACACTAGTTTAGAAGAAAAATATTAATAAAATTGCAGTTCTTTACACATATTAATACAAAATATGTATTAAAAAAATAAATGACTTACGTAAAAAAGTTATTTCGATGTCGATGGCTTCATAAAATCTAACAAATTCGTCTGACGACACAGCGCCTTCTTTTTTTCACGCATAATTTCTTCGTAGCAAGCTAAAAAATTTTTTATTCCTTGCTTTGTAGCTATAACGCGTTCTTTGTTGGAGTCTGTTTTCTAAAATTTTTAAGCCCTTTTCAATTGAGCTGAGACCTTCTGTCAAGTTTGCAATTGTCAGGTGCTTTTCGCCGTTGCCTCATTTAGGCCTGTAGCACGTGCAATATCACATGGTCTTTCATTTCGCTCAAAGCGTTTCACAATTTCATATTTTTTCTCTATCGACAGAGGCCGACTGGCCATAAGCCTTACCGGGGAAACCCCGGTGGGCCGGTGTGATTTTGGCATAAACCATAGTATGAGGCCACTATAAATATTCCCGGGTAAGATTTTTTGACCCAGTCCACCTCTGTTTATCGATAATTGCTTTCCTTTTTCTCTCTGAATCTGCAGTGCTTCACCAGTACGCTTCCTTTTCACACTTTTTAAGTATTTTACTCATTTTTAGGGAATAAAGCATAATTACAAAACGAGGAGGCACGCTTGATACGCATAAACAAATCTGTGCGTGTAGCAACTGAATAAACAACACCATAAAGGCAGAGATACACTATTAACACCTCACATTTCTACCATAAAACAATAAAAATCCAGTTGCGTTTCTGCTAGTGGAATCTGTTATAAACTTGTAGTAAACTGGATCTAATTGCATACTGATAGCTGGAATTATCTTGGTTTTTACGTTATTATGGTGAAACGTGTTTCCCCTTCACTGATATAAAAAACATAAATACATTTTCAGAATCTTCTCTTCATTCCTGTCGTGTTGCGTTCGATTGGGGTGATTCTGCCTTCGACTGCCATTTCTTGTAAACACAAAGGCGAATCGTGCATAAGCCAATTCGGTTCGTGTTATATTGTAAGATATCATTACCGTATTTATAAGTAGTGTAAGATCGAATTCGCGTAGTGTAAACACGTGTTATACGAGGACTGACTGTATACGGCTCGACCGACGCGATCCATTTCTCTCGTGAAAACGATGTAATTTCTGACAAAAGTTGACCACGAATTCGAATGCACACATAAATATGACAGTTGGAACACAAATTCTTGTATATGTGTGCAGCTCATGCGCAGCAAAGTTGAATTTTGTTCATCTTTCGCTCTCACTCTCCGCCGTCGCACCGTATACTGATAACATATGATAAACGACCTTGAAGATAGTGGGCGGCAGTGTTGCCAAACGAAAAAATCAAGAACCGCGTAACTCCGAGTTCACGTAAGTCGGGGTAGCGTAAGTCGGGGTATTACTGTATAGGAATTTTTCTAGCATGGAAAAGGAGGTGATTGTCCCTCTGTATAAGGCAATGGTCAGACCACGCCTTGAGTACTGCGTACAGTTCTGGAGGCCTGATTTTAGGAAGGATGTAGATTTACTTGAGCAGGCAACAAGATTGGTGAGGGGAATGAAGGGATCCTCTTACCAAGAGAGGCTTAAGTTCTGCAAATTGCAGCAGCAGCTGGAGTCTGGGCACCTGCGCAGTGATCTGATTGAGGTGTATAAGGCCTTGAATGGGTTGAGCACGCTGAATTCTGATGGGATCCTTCCACTTGTTCAGATTATGAACCTAAGGGGACATAAATTCAAATTAAGAAAGGACAGATGTAGAATAGATGTGCGGAAATTTGCCTTTAGCCAACGGGTGGTTAATTGCTGGAACAAACTTCTATCTGTCGTTGTGGAAGTTGATAGGTTGAATAAATTTAAGGAGGAACTGGACAGGCGTTTGGAGGGAATGGTGTTTTTTTTTTTTTTTTTTTTTGGGCTGATGCTGCATAAGCTCATACACTTGCTTTCTTGCATCACATGCCACTGCCACTACTACTACTACCCTATAATCTTAAGGGAGACAGCAAGCGAGTGCATTGAACATTAAGGCTAATTATGAGAGCATCACTGGATTCGGAAGTGATTCCGTTGGATTGGAAAAGTGCCAATGTGTATCGAATACATAAGGGCAGTTCTAAGAGTGAAGTGGGAAATTACCGGCCCGTTAGTCTAACTTTAGTAGCAGGGAAAATCATGGAGACAGTGATCATTCAGGATCATTCAGGATTGTGGTATTCAGAATCATTTAGATTGAAATGGAATTCTGAAAGATATGCAGAATGGTTTTGTAAAGGGAAAATCATGTTTAACAAATCTGGTTAGCTATTTTGACAGGGTCACTCATGAGCTGGATTTAGGAAATAATTTCAACATTGTTTATTTAGATTTCAGCAAAGCATTTGACTCAGTCCCACATGAGCAGTTCCTTTATAAGTTGGAACATGTTGGAATTACAGGGAAAATCCTTAGATGGATGGCTTCAGGGCAGGAGGCAGAGGGTTGAGATAAATGGTTATTCCTCAGATTGGGTTGACATAAGAAGTATGGTTCCCCAAGGATCAGTATTAGGACCACTGTTGTTTTTGATTTTCATAAATAACATCAATAAAGGGATAGAATGCATTATGTCTAAATTTGCAGGTGATGTAAAGATTGGTAGAATAGTTAATGATCACTGCCAAGCAGAGCTTCTTCAGAGTGACCTAGATAGACTTCAGGGATGGTCAGAAAAATGGCAGCTATGCTTTAATCCAGCAAAGTGTAAGGTATTGCACCTGGGGAACAGTAACCCCAAAATAACTTATACTCTTGGCAGAGTTGAACTAAAGCCAGTAATTGAGGAAAGGGACTTGAGTACTACGATACGGTCAGATATGAAGTTCTTCGAGTATTTTAGACTGATTGCAGGGAAGGCCAATGGTGTCCTATCGATGATTTATCGAATCTAGTAGAGATAAGGGTGTCATAATCCCATTATATAAGGCTATCGTTGGACCACACTTGGAATACTGTGTTCAGCTATGGAGACCTCACCTAAAGAAAGACATTGTGCTTCTTGAATGGGTCCAAAGACGGGTAACTCGCCTGGTGAGATCAGCAAAAGGGCATACATATGAGGAAGGACTCTGAATATGTAGGTTGCAGGATTTGGAAACTAGGCACCTTAGAGGAGACTTGATTTGAGGTGTTTAAGGCTGTGAGAGGTATAAGCAAAATGAATGAAGATAAAATTTTCATGGTTAGAAATGATTCTAGAACAAGGGGCCATAATTTCATGTTATGGGGGTGGGGAGATATTTAGACTGGATTGCAGGAAGTTTTATTTTAGTCAGCGAGTTATAATTACCTGCACGGGTGGTAGAGGCTGACAATTTGGGGAAATTCAAAGGTCAGCTGGATAATTACCTACGAGAGGAAAGAAATGCATAGGTTGTCTATTTCCTATGCTAAAAATGTTTAGCCGAGGAAAAATTTTTCTTATTTTTATACTTATTTTTTGCTTGTGCAGCTTAAGCCATAGGCTTCCTTGCACCAGTGGCCATTGCTAATACTAACACCTTTTTCACAGTGAACCTCTGTTACACATGATCAGATAATATGCCCAAGATGCTGGTAATTTACAAAACTCCCTCATCACCAGACTGCTTTATTATGCACACTGTCAACAATATCTGGAGTAATGGACATTGCAAGTCTTCCACAGCATGGGTCATTGTGGGATCTCCCTCCCTCCCTTGTTTAAATTCTGCTGCCCGCATCTTCTTAACCATGGAATACAAAGGGGCATCCTCCACAATGTTGTAACCATAGCCTCATGAATTAACTTTGATATTAGTCCCTTTGAGCCCCCCCCCCCAATATTGGATGATTGCATGGTGACTAATTTTGTCCATCTCTCCTCATTCGTGCAACTTTCTTGACTTCAGGACCTGTAATTGAAAATGCATTATTGAAACTTGGCAGGTCACTATATGAAATGTGATACATTAAGTACAGAAATTTTTAACATTCTTCCACCCTGCCTTTTACACTGAGACCATGAACTTTTCAACTTCCTCCCTCATAGTGAATTGAGACTTATCACAACATATATTAATCCGAGGGGCTCACATCTGGTGAGTATGGGCTTGGCACACCCAGGGTTCTGAGCTGGATATCATCATTCTTCTCTTTCTTGGTGATTTCCTTCTAGTCTCTCTCTCTCTCTCTCTCTCTCTCTCTCTCTCTCTCTCTCTCTCTCTCTCTCTCTCTCTCTCTCTCTCTCAGGGTAACAGAAATTTTTTGGCTGGTGCTGCATAAGCCTCAGGCTTCCTTGCACCACATGGCTAATAATATTCAGCAAAATAAAAAAGAAATTATTGACAATGCAACATAAAAACTATTAGTAATTCCAAAATAAGCCTATCAGGATTGCCTCCAGAAGTTGCAGCAACATTGGAATCCATGTATACAGTGCCAAAGAGACTGCTTCGATGGAATGCACCTGAACAGCTGGTAAGCTTCATTGTTCCCCAAATATTAGTTCAGTCCCTGAACGTTTTGATAAATATTAATTTAAGTATACAGCAAACCCCCGCTATTCGCGGGGGTTACATTCCTGAGAAATGCCACGAAAACCGAAAATGCAAATACTGAGTTATGGCTCCCATAGTAATAAAGGGGTTCCGTTCCAAAGTATGAAATATATAAGAAAAACTAGTCTAAAATTTTTTCTATGTCTGTATTATATGTACTTTCATATTATGACTATGTACATAGTGAAATGCAAGCATATGGCATCGAAATGAAAATAAGAAACAATTTAATATTAAATATAATATTTATTAGAAATTTCAAACAAATCTTTCAAACAAACGCCTTTGCTAGCTAAAAAACTTATCCCGCCATTGCTATCACCAGTTTCGCTAAAGTGTTGATAAAGGAGTTTTGCCTTTTCACGAATGATGAGTGAATTTAACGGAATTTTATTTTGAGTTTGGTCTTCTATCCACAGATTTAAAGCCTTTTCTAATTTAACATCACGAATTACAGAGCAAATTTTTGAAGCAATTAGCGCGTTTTCAAGGACACTACGGCGGATTTTTTCTTCCGATTTCTTGATTGATCGTACTGTTGACTCATTGATTTTATAATGTTTTGCCACTGAGGAGACACTTTTCACATTTCCCTTGTTATTCGTAGCCATATTTTTGTAGAGGTCAGAAAGAACTTGTCCACAATAAAGTCACTTTCTTCATTTAACCCACTCGAAAAAGTCTGTTTTACACCGCAAAATGGTAGATTTTATCACTTTTGTAAGCATATCAATTTATAAATTGAGAAATTTATTCAATTTATAAGCGTATAAATTAAAAGCAAACGATGAAACCTTCCATGACAAGCGCATAACACATACTGAACAAGGATTAGCGAGAAACATCCACGCCGGGATTTTGTTACCCCCTCTCCCACCCCCACTCATTGAATGCTGTTTTGACCGGGAAAGATAATTTTAGCCACGCCCATGTTTTTTTATGGCGAAAAATGCTCACGGCACTTTAAAATTCACATTTTTTTAGGTTTCATTTTATATTAAATCAGTGACTGCGAATACAGATACCGCGAATAGCGGGGGTTTACTGTATTTTTTTTTTTTTTTTTTTTTTTATGAGAACCCCAAACACGAGTGGTATTAGAACCTATAGTACTTAGTACCGTGCTTGGGTTGGAGGTTGAGAAGACGAAAAAAGATATTTGTTGACATTGGACTTGAACTTCTGTAGACTGTAATTTTCAGGAAATGTGTATGAAGGAAGGTTGTTCCAGAAAACGGCAGTTGAATGAATAAACAAGGAAGATGAAAAGTTGGTTCTGTGAGTTTGAAGTTGGACAGTAAATGGATGTTGGCTGGTGGGGGCACGTGTTCGGACTGTTTTGAAAGAGAGAGCAGGAATTATAGAAGCTAATTCAGAAGAACAGTGCCCGTGGAAGTATCTGTAGAAGAGGCATGCAGCAGAAACAGTACGTCTATGAGACAGCGAGTGCAGAGACTCTGTTAGAGATGAGTCATTAATTAACCTAACTGCCCTCTTCTGAATGGAATCAAGAAGCCTGAGAGAGAGAGAGGTTTTGGGGGCACCACCCCAGATGTAGGAACAATATTCCATGGCAGGGCGGATTTGCAATTTATACAGAGTGAGCAGCTGTTTGGAAGAAAAGTAATGCCAAGAGCGAAAGAGAAAGCCAAGTTTTTTAGATGCAGAGGAAGCAATATTTGTAATGTGCTTGTGCCAAGAGAGATTATAAGTCAGGGTAATCCCCAAAAGAGATATATCATTTTGCCTAGAAATCGGAGTGTCACTAAAGATAAGCATAGGAGCAGAAGAATCCTTTTTGCGAGATATAAGACAAGACTGAGTTTTAGAAGGGTTGAAATCAACTAAGTTGTCTTTGCCCCACTAGAGAATTACCTGAAGATCGGCATTTAAGGAATTGGCAGCAGATTTTCGAGAACTTGAAGCTGAGTGAGCTGGACAAGGTTTCTCAAAATGGAAAGTTGAATGCAATGTGCTATCATCAGCAAAACTATGGATAGGATTTCCAATCAATGGAAGAAGGTCATTGATATTCAAGAGGAAAAGAGTGGGGGAAAGAACTGAACCTTGGGGGACACCGGCATTAGTGGAGAAGTTAGAAGACAGAGAGCCATCTACCATCACCCTCAGTGAGCGATCAGAGAGAAAACTGGATAACCAATTACTAAAAACAGTTGGCAAACCATAAGATGGAAGCTTGTTTAGAAGACCTTTATGCCAAACACGATCAAAAGCCTTTGAGATGTCAAGAGCAACTACTTGTGTTTCACCGAACCTTTCCATTGAATTAGTCCATAAATGGGTAATATAAGCCAGAATATCACCAGTGGATCGACACTGACGGAATCCATACTGACGATCGTTGATCAGACGGAAGGTTTCTAGGTAGTTTAAGAGTTGGCGGTTAATTGATTTCTCCATTACTTTAGAAAGAGTAGAAGTAATTGCAATGGGACGATGATTGGATGGGAGGGATTTGTCACCCTTTTTACGAACTGGCTGGATATGAGCAAATTTCCAAGCAGAAGGAAAAACACCTTTGGAATAAGAAAGTGAAAAAAGGCGGCAAAGAATAGGAGTAAGTTCGGGAGCACAGGTTTTGAGAACAAGTGGAGAAATACCATCAGGACCTGGAGCTTTCTTAGCATCAATATTCTTCAAAATCCTTCTGACATCCTTTTGTCGGAAGACCACAGGAGGCATTGAATGGAGCTTGTTAGGAATGGTGGGAGGTGTTTTACCAAGATCATTAATACATGAGCTCGAAGAAAAATGGGATGCTAGCAGGTCAGCTTTATCCTTGGCTGAAGTGACAACAGAACCATCTGGTTTGGATAGAGGTGGGAGCAGAGATGGGCAAAAGTTGCGGCCAATAGCTTTGGCAAGAGACCAGAATGCTCGGCTACCATTAGGGCAAGAAGCAAGTTGCCTGTTCAAACTCTAGTTTGGACTGATTAATAACTGCTTTACAATTATTGCGAGCTTTGGTGTAGGCAGAAAATGAAACTGAAGAATTAGAAACAAGCCAATTACGATATGCAATCTTCTCTTGGACAGCCTTAGCACATTTATTGGAAAACCAAGGTTTAGATAAAGGACGAGATTTTAAAGTGGAGTGTGGGATTCCATTCCTGCAAGAATAATTTCACTGACACGATCTGAGCAAACGTTGACATCAGAAGTTTTGAAACAGTAATCAGACCAAGGAAAAGAAGAAGTCTCGCAGGTCATCCCATTTTGCATTCTTGTAATGCCAAACAATACAAGGTTGGGAATAGCCATGAGATAAAGGTTCCGTTGGAGAAGAGACAATCACCAAGTTGTGATCTGAAGTGCCTAAAGGACCTCTCGCTTCAACCTTGTACTTAGAAGGGTTGTTTGTGAGAAAAAGATCAAGCGTATTGGCTGTATGATTAGGATTGTCCGGTATTCTTGTAGGTAAATGAACAATCTGTGCTAGGTCATTAGTAATTGCAAAAGCTTCAGCATCTCGCCCTGCTGGGTCAGTGTGACTAGAAAACGGAAGCCAGCTGGAGTTGTGAACGTTAAAATCACCAAGAAAAATTACCTCACTGTTAGGAAAGCTGGACTGGAGAAAATCAAGTTGCAAAGAGAGGAAGTCAAAGAGCTCCAAGTGATTAGTGGAGTTGGGAGAACGGTAGAGACAACAGATGAATTTTACACAATGAGGTAGAGAGATTTTAAGCCAGAGAAGATCAAACAGAGGAGATTCCAAATTGCCAAGTCTCTGACAGGGAATATCAGAACGGACATATGCACAAGTACCACCTTTGAGGCGAAAGGAATCATACAGCAAATAATTTGGACATCTGAGATGAGCAGTAGTTGAATCAACTGATAACTCAGATTCAGTCAGAAAAAGTACATGGGGTTTGGAAGACTGCAAGTGGAAATGGACATCGTTGAGATTGGAATTGAGACCACGTATATTTGTGAAATGAATTAGGAAGTCCTTGGGAGGTTTAGATCTTTTCGCAGATAAGCTTGCTCTATTATTTTGACAATTCATGGTGTATTCAATAGTAAGAAAAAGTAGGTGGGACATGCTGTATGAAGTAATGAAATTTTTGGATATGGCGTACATGTGGTAAGAATATACCCAGATCCTTGACATAACGTGGCCTCGACAATGCTCCCCGCATACACACTACTCGGACTCCTTCCAGTCACTTTCTGGCAGAGTAGAGGTTGCAAGATTATACACTAGCTGATCCGGAAGCCTCCTAGAGAGTTACCAATATGTTTGGTCCGGTGTACTATCTAGCGGCCGGCCTGCGAACACCGTTTTAGAGCTGTACCCTGGAAATGTAAGGAATATTGGATCTCGCCACGACATTCATCATAACCTCAAAAATCATCAATCATACTGCATGATGGAAGAGATAGAGAAGGGTTGGCCGGAACTTAGCTCTAGAGACTAAACATGGGTTCCACCACTTCAAGCCTCCAATAAGCAAAGTGGTGGTATTTCACCAGTTGATGAGAGTCATCTACCACCTAGTACTGCCTGGTAACATAGAGGGGCGGCGTTCCTCCATGTGGTGTGGGCGCCACACCTCGACCCCTGCTTACGTTGGTTCACACCTAGGTGGTCACCCACCATGTACTTGTGCATGAAGGTTATACCCAGGATTACTAACAGTCCCACCATCGTGAAGGTGCAAGCAGTGGATTTGGCTGTCATAGACCGTCCGGACTTCGTGGAAATTGGGTCCACTTGACTTGAGTGTCACCTGAATATCAGTTCCATCCGCGTTTTAGACTCCCAGGTAGCAAGAACAGCTTGTCTGGCATATCTGAGAGAATGTCTGTGACAACCTCAAAGACCAAGTATTTCCTTATACTTAAATATTCCTTTTGTGATATAATAATGTTTAATGTATATACATGGCATGGAAGAAAAGAGTGGGCCATTGTACTCACCTTGTGGGGGGGGGACTCTACCGTGGAGTTTGTCAATTTACAGAAAGATCTCCCCTCCCCCCCTCCATGTGCCTTGTCCAAGATAGCATAACTAGATTTGATTTTCCGATGAAAGAACTCACTGTTTCCAGTCTCTGGAAACAGTGGGAAAAGACTATAAACTGGACATTGCAAGGATTGCTGCTGTGTATTGTTTTAGCTTAATAATAAATATATATAATTTGTTTTCTTTTTTCCTAGTCAAGTTTTCTTCTAATTTCAGGCCATAGATGACGTCAACAAAGGACAGATAAAACCTGGAAATAAACTGTACGAGCTCAAGGCACTTCAAGATTCAGCAAGGAAACAAGAGGTAATTATTGAACTTATAGTTACAGCTATCTTTTATTTAAATTTATTTTGCATTCACACATAATTTCCAGTTGTGTTTGCAAAATCACACATAACTTAAAACTGAAAAACATGCACTATTTGTGGAAATCGTCTTTTATTGTTTTCCAGAAATTTTTCATCCAGATTTCAGGCAAGCTGGCATTATGGTTTTAAAATGTGGACCTGCCATATTTATCAATATAGACGTATACTTAGTATAGAGAACAATATACATCAGGCATGGGCAACCCTTTCTAGTTCGGAGGCCAAATTATCATTCTGTCTCCAAGTCAAGGGCCGGACCAAATTATTAAATAAAATAAATTAATATTAAATGAATTAAAACAAGTTGCTACTTCATATTTCATTTATTTATAATATAATGCTTTGGTATAAAGCTCTACATAAATTTTATAATATAATGAACGACATAACAATTTAATGTGAAGATTGGCTTTGTATTTGAACTACGAAAATGTCAATATTGACGTTAATATTACTTAAGGATAATCGCATAGAATTTTCAAGGTTTTCGTCCATTATTCTTGTCCGAATTTTTGATTTATTGTATTTAATCCTCGAAAAAAACTGTTCACACATATATATGCTGCCGAAAAGACGAATTATTTTTCTTGAAAAGACGTGTAAATTTGTATATTTTCCTTCCACCAAATAAAATTTATAAAAATCTGTCAAAGCAATGTTGTTAAATTGTAATTTTAGCACTAAATCTGCCTGAAGCTCAATGAGTTCCATCTGTAAGTTTTCTGGCACATTATTTACAGCAGCATCCATCGGACAAGTAAATATAGCGAATGTGGAGTCTTTGTTTTGGAAGTTGGCAAACCTTGTATCAAATTGTTCTATTAGTGCCTTCAGTTCTTCTCCATAACAATTATAAGGGATATTTTTATGAGTTGCTAGAGTAGGAAAATGATAACAATTTTTATCTCTTATCTGACTTTCCAACAATCTTAGTTTATTACAAAAAGCTTTGACATGTCCATGCAGTTCATGAACCAATTGTCCTTGTTTTTGCAATTTGAGATTCAGTTCGTTTAGGTATCTGGTGACATCTACAAGAAATGCTAAATCACACACCCACTCATCATCTTTTACTTGGTTAGTTGTGTTTCCTTTTATGTCCATAAAATCTGCAATGTCTTGTCTCAGATCATAAAATCGTTTTAACATTTTACCTTTACTCAACCACCTCACTTCATAATAATAAGACACATCTTCATAATCCGAAAATAGGTCTGCCAAATACTCCTTAAATCGGTGGTGATTAAGTGCACGTGACTTAATAAAGTTAATACTGGCTACTACAACTTCCATGACATTTGTGAATTTAAGCGATTTTGCACACAGATTTTGTTGGTGGATAATGCAGTGAAAATTTGTTAAATTTTCCTGATTGATCTGGTTCTATTGCTCTTTCATGAACTATTCCAATAAATCCCTTCCGTGCACCAACCATTGCAGGGGCTCCATCAGTGCATATGCCAGATAGTGAACTCCATTTAAGGAGTTCACTATCTGGCATATGCACTGATGTATCCTATCCTTAGCCTGTACCCTAATTTGGTTTATTGTCGCAAGGAGATAACTCCTGTTTAAGAACCTGCTAGTTAATATTTGTATTTCTGAGCCCAAAGCAGATTCCGTCGTTGAATATTTATATGCATTTAGAAATTGATTAAAGATAATCAATCTTTTGTAGGTGAACGGGTGATAGCTATTATAATGTAGAAGCATACCGGTGTTTGTAGGTTTTCGATAGATGCTAAATTGGATTTTTATTCAAGTCCCAAGTAAGCGTGAAATTTAGAAAGTTTAATGACTTTGTATCTGTATCCTCCCTTTCCAATGTAAATTTGAGTCTAGAATGAATATTATTAAACAAATGTAAAATGTCTTGGATAGTACTACTATCAGTATTAACTAGAACATCATCTAAATACCTCCCATAATATGTGATATGTAGTTGAAAAGGTGTCAAATGTATATGCTCAATCGTTGAGAGATTGTTTTGGCATCTTGCATTCACAGAATGTGACCACTGGCAGAGAGATATTTATCACTTCAAGAATAAGTGAAATATTCTACAGGAAATATGCCCTTTAATATTTACCATAGCATATTTGTATCTGATGCCATACAGTAGTCTTCCCAGTTAATTTAACCCAAAAAATAACTCATTTCCTTATAGTCTACTCTCTTGAAATTGGAACATTTGCCCTATAAGTAATGAAATATGAAATCAGTTATATTAAAATCAGTTTGTTATGAAGTCTGTTATGGAAAAAGAAATGCTAATTACTACAAAATAAATGCAGTAAATTAATACTGCAATTTACTGCATTTATTTTTAGGGTTATACTTGGCAAGGTGCAATTCTGCTACCTGAGTACCAAGATACTCCAGTATTAAAGATAAACAGAAAATTGTAAAAATGAGAAAAATATCAAACAGCACTTGCCATTAATGTTGCAGATGCAAAGCTCTCCAGCCAAGGAGATGCACCTTCACACCTATCAAAGCATGAGTGCCACTTCATAATAAATAAATAAATAGAGAAATAGAATTAAATAAAGAAAGGGAACTCATGAGCACCTCTTTAAGGAGTTCATCAGCACTTGTGGATCCAAAAAAAGGATCATATTTCTGTCCTTGATTGCTGTTCATCCAAGTGGTCAACAGAAATCCCTATACAATCTTGAATACAGAAAATAATGAACTAAATTTAAATCATAATGTATGGCACAACCATGGCACTCTATAGGTTATATAAAAAAGCAGAAATAATAATAGTAAAATTTGAATATTGATTAAACAGGTTCAGACCATATGCAAATTGCATACAGGATTGTGTAGGGACATCCATTGAAATTTGGATGGATAGCCAGAATTGCCTTGCTAAGTATTAACTCTAATTGTAGTATCAATTTGCTGCAGTTTTGTGTGAATTATTGATTCTTTTTCTGTAATAATTTGAGGCTTGTAACATTTGTATTTTTTGGAAAAATCAGTTTGTTAATTGTAATGATGCTTGAATTAACTTCACTCAATTTTTTTTTTAACTGTTACCTATAGTATCTCAAATTGGCGTGGTTATTAGATGGTTATGGCGAAATATCATTTCCTCATTGTGCTTGTGATGCAAGAAAAGAGGGTCATGTTGTAGCTACTGTAGGATTACCAAGTTTCAAACTTCAAGCATGTAAAGATGATGGAACTTTGGAGGTAAGAGCATTTATCCAGTGTTGAGGTTTTGTTTCTAAATTTAGTATTGTATAGTACCAGTGTTCTTAAAATAAATTTTTCTTCAAAGACCTTCCATTTGAAGCATTTTGCCTCCATTGTGATGAGGAGAATGCATTTCTATATTTTATGACCTGCGTGAATGTGGATTCATAGGTCATCTACCAGAGTTATTGGAATTTGAATTACAGATGTCTTGAATCATGTTTCTGTTCTTCTGCTCCCTCTCTGTCTCTCTCAAAATTTTGTCTAAAGGAGTACCCCTTCCCAAGGAAATGTTTTTAACAGTTAATTCAACAACCAGATTCGTATCTGATACATTCAAAACAATCTGTATGCTGTCATACTAAAAATATGCACCTAACCGAAAGATAGTTATATGGAATTATACATACACTAGTTTCTTGACGCCTCCGTAGCCAGGTGGGAAAGAGCAGCAGTGCGTAGCACACGCTTCTTGATTAGACCAGGGTTCAAGCCTGTCACCTCCAAATACGGAGGATGTGGAAAGGTCAGGGAATGACCACTGCATATTCCCGGAGCAATATGGCCTTAGTTGCTAATGCTCCTAAAAATACCAAATAACAAACTAGTTTCTTAGTCTAAAAATCTCTAAACAAAAATTGCAGTGCCATTTTTGCCAAAACACTTATTAAATCAGTTTCCATTGTAGCGTGCTTGGTAGAATTTTTCTCAGCATGATCTGTGCTTGGTAACAGGAGAGACTGCTTCTACAAATTTAAATAGAAAGGGTGCAAGAATATTTGCTGGTGTTAAGTGGGTCAGAAAATTGCTAGCTTGGGGGATATGCAGAATAATAGATTACCAGTAGTCACTGGCAGAGGTGAAAGTGATTCTTGCACTGCTTCTATTGGAATGAGCAGCAGCCTAAAATATAAGGTGTTGAGGATTTCAGAGACTGTTGGGAGTCATAGCAGAACAAGTAAATACATGGGCTGTGTTAGGGTAGCTAAGAATAAGAACAATTGCATATACACCAATGCTAGGAATTTAGTAAATAAATTTGACGAATTTTAGGTGCAGGTTAAAACATCAAAGGCAGATATTGTTGGGATATCAGAGATGTGGTGGCACATAGTTATAAGGAATGTAGAATTGGAATTTGGGGAGTACAATATATACAGAATGAATAGACAAGATTATGCTATGCTATTAGTTAAGAAACACTTAAAATCTAAGGAAGTGCATCCAGATGACATGGGTGAACAGTGCAATGCTAAGTCAGTTTGGTGTGACATAAGCACTGGGAAAGCAAAATTGAGACTAGGAGTCTGTTATAGGCCTAATGACTCTGATGAGTATAATGAACAACTGTACATAGAAATAGTGGGCCAGTAAATCAGATTATCTTATATTGGGGGATTTTAATTTCCCAGATATTAAATGGAACTTGTGGGTTGGTCACTCGCACACCAGCAAGGCTTTTGTGGATTTATTGGATGCTTGTTTTCTATAGCAGCATATTCGAGAGGCAACCAGAGGGAGTAATACTCATGATCTGATTATCAGTAGTGATTCTTCATGCATTAAGAATCTGCAGATAAAGGACTCACTATGGCAGTGATCACAGTGTGCTGATGTGGGATTTACTCCAAGATGTAACTACCATCAGGGAGAAATGGAAGGGTTTTTGTTTTCGTAAAGGTGACCATGGTGGTCTGAGACAATTTTTAAAATCTATACAGCGGGATTAACTGATGTTACCAACAGCAAATTCTAAATGGGAAGCATTAAAACAATTAATCTTGGAAGCTACTAGGCTTTCCATACCAACTTAGAAATATTGTTCAAGGTTTAGGCCTAAATGGATGTCAGATGAACTAATGAGACACGTGGCAGAGAAGTGCTTGGGATACATATAAATTATCAGGTGACCTGAATCCAATGGTAAATATAAGCTGGTCGGTATTCAAGTCACAAAGGAAGTTAGGCAGACAAAGGAAGATTACGAGAAATCTTTGGCAAAGGATGCAAAGAAAAACAGCAAAGTGTTCTGTACTTATGTAAACCCTGTAAGGAAAGGGATGAATCAGATTGGTCCACTTGATATCGATGGTTCAACCGTTGATGATCCTGCTCAGATAGCTGTCAAACTGAATGAGTATTTTGCATCTACATTCACATGAGGAGTTATTCATGGAGGGAAACACCAGAGGTTTATTAAAATCTGACAGTGAGCTAAATGATTTTGTAATAACTGAGAGCAAAGTGGAGGAAAAATTGAAGTTAAAAATAAGGCAGGCACCTGAGGCAGATGGGATCTATCCGGTTATATTGAAGGAGGTAGGAAAGGAAGTAAGCAAACCCTTGGCCATAATTATGAAAGCTTCCTTGGACTCGGAATGTTCCCATGGACTGGAGATGTACAAATGTGTCCCTATTTCACAAAGGGGGGAATCAGGGTGAAAAAAATAATTATAGATCTGTTAGTTTAACTTATGTTCTGGGGAAAATAATGGAGTCACTGGTTAAAGAGGCGATACGGGATCATCTAGACAAGACTGCAGTAGTAGTTCAGACAGCATGGGTTTGTTAAGGGGAAGTCTTGTGTGGAAAAATTGATTGGATACTATGATGTGGTCACAAAGGAATTGGATGCAAAGAATAATTTTGATATCATATACAATAAGACTCCCATATGCGCAGGGTATACGTTCCAAGACCTATCGTGGATGGTTGAAACCACGAAAATAAGCGACACCTGCTGACCCCATATATCACGTGATTCTCTTGTACATATGTATAATAAAGTTTAATTCATAAATTAAACACACAGTAAGACATTACTAACATTAAACATGGTAATAATAAAGTACATAAAGTACTCTCTCTTCTGAAAGGGATTCTGGAATTTTAGCCTAATCCTCAAGAGATGATAGAGCAATGAAAAAATATCATGTTTCAAAGGATGATGGAGCAATGAAAATTTATACTTTCTATACACCTCATAGGATGAAAGCACAATAGAAAAACATACCTGTACTGTTACACATTTTACAATGAAAAATGCCTGTACAGTACTATTGTATCATTTACTGTACCTGTATATATATCCTCTAATGAAAAGAGTTTTATTTGTTAGTAAATATCTTAGCCTATCGTGGGTACTCACCTGCTTCTCCATTCTTCGTTGTTGCTGCGATGATCCATGATTACAATGACAATGTACAATGCCTACAATGAGAGATGAAGTGGGGTGGTGGTTTAGGCATTGTGACATTCTTCTAGGCTATTGACCTTCTGACGAGATGCCGGAAGGATCATCTTCCAAAGCTGGAGGAGATGAAGATGGCAGTCATTGGATGACATCAGGAGTAGACTGTTGGCAGCTGTGGATCGTCAATAGGGGACACTTTTTTTCAACCTTTTTGAAGAACATCATGATAGGGAGTTTTCTTTTGCCTTTTTAATTCATCAAGCATATGCTGGAGAGGTTCCATTGCTTCTGATATCAAATGGGTAACTTTAATGCTGCTGCGTTCCATCATTAGATCGTAATCCATTATCTTCTCCTTTAAGTTTTGTACCATCCGAAACACTTCGCAAAATTTTTCAAGTGTCCACTTTGCTGGTTCAGCTTCAGTTTGTTCTTCCTCTATAGATGACCTAACAAGGTCTTCCAACTCCTCCTCGTTCATCAAAACCTCAAAATATTCTTCAATATGGTCTGCCATTTCTTCAGCTATCATATCGACCAATCCATCGCCACCAACTTCTCTTGCTGTTCGGATGATCTTGTTTACCTCTCCATCAATTTCTGGGAAGCCTTTGAAATCATAGATGACTTCACTCCACAAATTCTTCCAGCATGCATTCACCATTTCTGGGTTTAATTCATCCATTGCTCCTTTGATGAATGTTATTGCATCAGCCATGGTGAATGATTTCCAGCAGTCCATGATTTCAATGTTGGGGTCGGCATCAATCGCTGCTCGAATCATCTCGAACACTTCCTGAGTGTATGCAGCCTTTACACACGTAATGATACCCTGGTCGAGTGGCTGAAGCAGTGGGATCATGTTGGGTGGTAAAAATACAACCTGGACATTAGGCTCTTCAATGGTGATCAACTGAGGATGGCCAGGCACATTGTCCTAATTAATAAAATTAATATTTATTAATAAATTAATAAAATCTTGAAAGGCAACCCTTTCTTCTCCAAATATTTCCTCCCTTTGGGGATGAAGCATTCGTGGAACTATTCAGTAAATAACGTTGCCGTGACCCATGCCTTGAAGGTTGTGTTGCCAGAAGACGGACAAATAATTTTTGTTTTGTGTTTGAGAGCACGCGAATTCTTCGCTTGGTAAACAACAAGGGTTGCTCTTATGAAGAAAGGCTTAAGGTTTGCAAATTAAAGTGTCTGGAGACTAGGCACCTGCGAGGTGATCTGATTGAGGTGTATAAGGCCTTGAATGGTTTCGGCAAGCTCAATGCTGATGGGATTCTTCCTCCTGCCCAGATTAATCGCCTGAGGGGACAAATTCAAATTGAGGAGAGACAGTTGTAGAATAGGTGTGTGTGTGCGCGCGTGTGTGTGTGTGCTCGTGTGTGTGCGCGTGTGTGTGCAGAAATTTACCTTTAGCCAGCTGGTATTTGATTGTTGGAACAAGCTTCCATCTGTCATTGTAGAAATGGACAGCTTAAATGAATTCAAGGCAGAATTAGACAAACATTTGGACTGAATGGATGTGTGAAATGTTTCTTTTTTTCTTTTTTTGGCCAATGCTATACAGGCTATTCTCGGTTTACGAACATTCAATTTATGAACATTCACTATAACTAATGTTACAATTAATTAAAAATTTCTTAAAGTCGCCAGTAGTTAGAGTTCCTTTTAAAACAAAATGCCAAACATATAGTGAACATAATTGTAAGATTTATAGAAATAAACTTTTAAAAAATGTATTTATTACAATAATTTCAGAAAATTATTATATGATAATTATACTGAACTGTTCTTGGTTAATAAAACTAATCTAGCCAGTAAAAAAATGTTGGGTTATATGCCATACTGTGTAGAATGTTGAACTCCGATGAAGATATTGACGAGTAAAAGTTGAAAATATATGTACAGTACATACATTATGTTAGTACTGTTCTCGTTTTATTTATTTCTATTTTGTAACTTTGTGTTTTTAATTAAAATTAAAAAGTGCAGTATCTTTTTTTTTTATTCTTTTATTATTTTACGTTACATATTGTATATGATAAACCATAACGCATACATACATTATAATAAAACATATTGTATAGACCACTCGATGTTTAGTATATGGTTTTAATGCTTTAAAATGACTGCTAACTTATACGATATGTATAGTAAAAGCTCAGGAATGCAAGATACATATAACGAACAATGTCTTAGAACAGAACTCTTTTGTAAACCGAGAGTTTCCTGTACAGGAACGCCCCGACTTACATAAAGGTTGTGTTCTGCGGGCACTACATTAGTCGGAATTTCCCTCATGCTTGTGCAGCACTCGGAGCTGTGCTCACTGAATTGATTGAATTGAAAAAGAAATGTTCGACGAACATGTAAATAGAATTATTTATTGTATTTATTCAATTTTTTATCTCATGCACAGGAAAAATTAATAAAGTGTGCAATTAAAAAAAATTTCAAAATTATAAAATTACAAAAAAAGAGAGGAGACAGGCATAATGTCAGTAGGTTTTACCTCTCGAGCATCATTGCCAGAATCGACGTCTTCAGCTGATAAGTATGCTGCTGCGGAGATTGAGGGCTGTGGAGATTTAGAAGGAATCGGCCGCTCAACCTTATGAAAGAACATATTAATGATGACTGGACGGTGGCTTTTTTCTTTTTATCGTAGATTTCTTAGTAGCAAGCAAGCATATCATTCACCCCTCTGTTAACTTTTAAGAATTGTTCACTGTCTGGATCCATATTCTCAAACCTCGCCATTGCCGATGCAATTTCACAAAATGCCATTGCCATCTCTCTAGTGATGAAGAATCTCGGCTCCTCATTTGGTTCATCTTGAGCTTTGTCAGTATTTTCTTCTTTCACTATCACTGCGTGCGAGTCAAGAAGTTCTTCATTAGATAATTCCTTCTCTTCTTCCTCTATTAACTCCTCCACATCTTTGGCATCAACCTCCAACTGAAGTAACTCTGCAGCCTTTACAATCTTATCTGTAACCTCTTCATATGATTCATCTTTTTCAAATCCTTCGAAGCCTTTTACATGCCGTGGGCAATATTTTCTTCTATGCACCATTTGAACAACTTTTAGTAATTTCCGCCCAGGCCTTATCAATGTTTAATATGGCATGGTATATAGTAAGACTTCCAAAAGCCTCTTAACGTAAAATGTTTCTCACCGTCTCTGAAGACAGTGCCTGAGAAATGTTATGCATAAATAGTACACTTTTAAATTTGAAATAACACCCTGATCCATAGGTTGGATGAGTAAAGTTGTATTTGGCGGTAGAAATGTGACTCTCATGTTCGAATTGAAATCATCTAGATGCGTAGGATGTCCAAGAGCATTATCTAATAGAAGCAAAATCTTGAAAGGAACGTCATTGTCTTTACAATATTTTTCAGCCTTGGGAATGAAGCAACATTTAAACCAATCCTCAAAGAGAGATATTGTTATCCATGCTCTCTGTTTTGATCGGAAATGCACGGGTAGGGCTGCTTTACTGATGTCTTTAAATTCATGAGGATTTCCAGAGTGGTACACAAACAGTGGTTTTAATCTGTAATGTCCCACTGCATTACCCCCAAGCAAGAGCATGGCCCTATCTTTTGATGCCATGAAACCTGGCATTGTATTTTTCTCTTTGGCAATGTACATTCAATCTGGCTTTTTTTTCCAATACAGAGCAGTCATCAAAAATTTTTTCCAACACATCACAATTTCTCTGCAGCTGCAGAATCAGCACTGGTAATTTCACTGCAACTTCTAGATCCATCTTCTCAAATCTTGCCATTGCAATTTCACGAGATGCCATTGCCATCTCTCTGGTTAATGTTGTGGAAACCAGCACAATGCTTGAACCTATTAAACCACCCGTTGCTTGCCACAAACTTGGGTTGAGGCCATACTTATCCTTAATATTTTTATAAATGCTTGTTGCTTTTGCTTGAATGGTCATTAGACTCAGGAGCAATCGCTTCTGAATCTGATTTTCCATCCATATTATTAACAGCTGTTCCACCTTCGATGTAGCACCTGAACACTGTTTTGTGATCACTGTTGATCTTAAGTGTGTTGATCCTTTGACATGTTCTTTTATACGTGCACTCTCCTTTAAAATAGTATTCACTGTTGAAGCAGCGAGACCTAATTCCCTTGCAATAGATGACAAACTTTGTCCTGCATTGTACATCTTAATCATTTTCATCTTCATTTCTAAATCAATTTCGTTTCGTTTCCTGGCACTGCCAGCACTTGCACTTTTCGATGGTCGCTTTCTCTTCATCATTGTAATATTGTAAATAGGAATGAAGAGAGGAAGAATTCCATCAGCATTGAGCCTGCTCAATTCATTCAAAGCCTTAAACACCTCAGTGAGGTCTCCTTGCAGGTCCCTAGTCTCTAGATGCTCTAATTTACAGAGCCGAAGCCTTTCTGTAAAAGCATCCTTTTGTTCTCACTTATTTATCATGTGCAAACGATATACCAGTAAACTAGTGAAAACTAGTTCTGAGATTCAGATGCCACAGTTAATTATGGATGTGCTCAAACTTGTATTTGGTAATGACTATGTTGACATTTTGGAAAACTGTTTCTGAAAGTTTGAACAAATGGAATTGTTTTAGATAAAAATGATCAACTAGAATGGTGTTCTGTGCTTTCCTATCTAATTCAAGCACTGTTTGTAGATACACATAATTCTATTTCCATTCAGCCCACTATTTCCTTTTTCACTTCACTTGATTATGCTAGGTTTGCTATAATACCTAAATGAAGTGTGTAATATATAGATACTGAAAAATGCATATTTTGTACTTTGCCTGGATAATGTGATTTTCTGGTAATGTAATTTTATTGATGAGATAAAGATTTGTAGTAAAATTGTTGATCATTTTATAAAGTAAATATGCTAATTTCTTTATGAACCAACTTTTCAAGGCTAATAATTTGATTTTGCATTCCAGTCTCAAGTAATAGAATTTGGTTGGGATACTATAAAAGAATGGGAATATGATGATGAGGGCATGGCTTTTAATTTTCAGTATACTCGACCAGATAAAAAGCCACGAATAGTGAAAATTTATACGCCATATGTAAGTGTGTTTTTAGTAGTCTTAAACTTCTCTCTCTCTCTCTCTCTTAGATTTACTTCATATAAAAAACAAAACAAATTATGCCCAGTTACATTGGATTTCTGTTGTATTGATCATAACATGGGCAACAATAATTCTTTATGTGGATCCCATAAAGAATTATTGTGGTTCAAAAATGAATAGTATTAGTGTTAAAATTTCTTACATTTATGACCCTACAGTTTTTTTTCATCAGAGTAAAGAACAACTAATATTTTCAGGTTTTCCTGCTCTAATAAACGTCGATAGGCATCCTTTTGTCACTTATAGAATATTGATATTGAAACTTGTAGAAGAATTTAACACACATTTGTGGGATGATCATTTCTGCATTGTTAGATAATTTTTCATTCAGTCCAGAGATTCAGCCAGCAAAGGGGTTTACGTCCTGTCCTTTAAAGGTGTGCACACGTGGGTTCAGCACAGTATAAGAAAAGCCATTAACAGGATTTTTCTCATATTGTACTGAAGTTAATTGGTCTTGTGAGGATCGCATGGTTTTTTTCTTCTGGAAACTTTATTTTTATCCAGTACACAACTAAATGAGCCAAAGGACACAGACATTGCAAAGTCTGTGTCCTTTGGCAATTTTCAATTTATGAACTTATTTACCTTGGCAAAATCAAATAGCAACATAAGTTGAACACACATTATATTTGACAGTGACCTTAGATTTTGAATTTTCTATCTGCCACCAAGCAATTTATCCAAATTCATGTGTTGATTAGACTTCTTTATTTCCAGTACATCCTCTCTAATCATAGAAATTAATTGTTGACTAAAATTCATCCATTTGATAAAATGATAGTATATAACAGAGCTATGGTGCTCAATAAGTTCTATGTTGATATCAATATTTGTAGAAGAATAAGAGAAATTTACCTCAGTATGATATGTAGAACACTTCTATATGATACTCTCCAGAAATTAAAACGAATAAAAGATTAATGCAAATTGATTACTGTAAAAAATCAATTGAGCACAATTCAAAAAACAATTTAAAAAATAATTAAAAATCAAAGTTTAAACATAAATTTGAAAAACAATTTTCCTTCCTGAAGCCGACATGCTTTTCGACCATGTGTCGTGATCACAGGAATGGAAATTACGGATTGTGTGAGCTTGAATCTTAAATAGAGAGATTATTTGTCCTCACTCATGCGCATGAAACGTGTGATTATTTGTCTGCACAAAAGACCACAAATTGGAGATTAGATGTGGATGTCGAACGTTAATAGAATTCTCGTGTAATTCAGTTTTGACGGTTTCTGCAATTAATAGTCTCGTGTAATTCAGTTTTGACGGTTTCTGCAATTAATAGTCTCGTGTAATTAAGTTGGACACTTAAGTATTTTGGCTTCGTTAAATAAAATGTATGTTTTTCGTTAACGGCACGGAAAGCCAATTCTGACACTGCTGAACAAGAAGCACAAACTGAGGATGCATGCTATTTTATGCAGACAATGAGAAGAAATTGCGTAGCTCCTTGGTAAGGCAAGTCACAATCACTGCAAGAAATGATGTCCAAGTCATTTATTTGTGTCACAGAAGAGGAATTGATTGAGCAATTGTTCAGTATAGTGTGTAATTTCTGTATTGGTCTGGCCACAATGTTAAATATCTTTAAAGAATCTGTTAAGCTGCTTGTGACACTTTTCAACGTGTGGGACAGAAATAAAGCATTTTTTGGTGTTACTATCGTTGGTTGGTTGGTGTAGTGTTTTCTGCAATTTGGTTTATAATAGCAAGGGGATAGCCCCTGTTTAAGAATCTGCTGGTTAACATCTGTATTTATGAGTCTAAAACAGATTCCATTGTCGAATATTTATAGGCATTGAGAAACTGATTAAGGATAATAGCCCTTTTGTAGGTGAACTATTATAATGTTGCTGTTATAATGTAGAAGCATACCAGTGTTTGTTGGTTTACGATAGATGTTAAATTGGATTTTATTTGCGTCCCGAGTAAGCATGAAATTTAGAAAATTTAATGACTTAGTATCAGTATTTTCCCTTTACAATGTAAAATTGAATCTTCTGAATATTATTAAACAAATGTAAAATGTCTTGAATAGAGCTACTATCAGTAATAACCGGAACACCTTCTAAATACCCATAGTACAGGCATTCTCCGACTTAGGTAAGGGTTGCATTCCGCGGAAATCTGCATAAGTCGAATTTTACATAAATCAGAATTTCCCTGAAGGCTTATGTAGCACTCGCAACTATGCTTGCTGAATTTGATTGAAGCAAAAAAGAAATGTTCGCTGAACACGTAAATAGAATTATTTATTCAATTTTTTTTATCTCATATGTAGGAAAAATTACAAAAGTGTGCATTTAAAAAAATTTCAAAATTATAAAATTACAAAAAAACGGTGGGGACAGGCATAACATCAGCAAGTTTTAATTTTGAGCATCATTGCCAGAATCAGTCTACAGCTGATAAGTATGCCGCTGCAGAGGTTGAGGGCTGTGGAAATTTAGAAGGGGTTTTTTCAAACACATCATAAAATTTCTCTTCTGCTGCACAGTTGGCACTGGCAACTTCACTGCATACTTTAACATAGTGGAAACCAGCACGATGCTTGAACCTATTAAACCACCCATTGCTTACCATGAACTTGCCTTGGGGTTCACTGTACTTATCCTTAATACCTTCACAAGACTCAGGGGCATTCGCTTCTGAATCTGGGTTTCCATCCATATTATTAATAGCCTTTCCATCTTCTATCACCTAATGCTGTTTTGTGATCACTGTTGATCTTAAATGCGTTGACCCTTTAAAATGTTCTTTTATACATGCATTGTCCTTTAAAATAGTATTTACTGTTGAAGCAGCTAGACATAATTCCCATGCAATGCATGACTAACTTTGTCCTTCTTAGTACTTAATCATTTTCATCTTCATTTCTAAATCAATTTTGTTTTGTTTCCTAGCACTTCCACCACTTGCACTTTCCATTGGTCACCTTCCCTTCATCATTGTAATAAGTAAATAGGAATGAAGAGAAGATTCTGAAAATTTATTTATGTTTTTTATATGATTGAAGATTTCGCTGAAGGGGGGGGAAACACATTTTACCATAATAACATAAAAATCCACACAATTCTAGTTATTGGGATTATCGCAAATGATCATCGCAGATCGAGTTTACTATGCGTTTATAATAGATTGCGCTAAAAAAAACCAGAAAAGTCCAATAAACCGGAATGTGCAAATTGTTTTATGGCCGTGCCCTCCAGAAATATTCTTTAGAAAAATATCAATAACCGTTCTAAAATTGATTCTTATAACTGTAAAATGATAACGATGAAAGGAGTGCGCTCCATTATAAAAATGAGGTTTTAGAGAGATAAATAACTTAGTTATACAGCAGACTCTTGATTTACCGGGATCGGATTAACTGGGACAGTTCAAGACACCAAATTAAAAAAAAAAAAAAGAACCAGAAATGATAAAATTCAAGTAATAACTAGAATAGGTATAAAGAGATGTTTTGCAAGTTGTAAATAAGTGAAAAGAAGCGGCGTTATAAGTTGTCATTAGGAGATTATTGTGCCTATTAGCTGGCTTCACACCCAGCAACTTTGTGAGCAACTCACAAAGAAAAAAAAAAAAAGAGAGACCAAATGTTTAGTTTTAGTGCGTCAATTGTTGTGTTCAGTCGCACCGCAAAATGACAAATTTTGTTTCCTTATATGTCAGGAATAGGAATGAATGGGCCTGTTGTACTGGAATCCATGGCGATATAAATAATAATGATGATGGTTAGAGTCACTCAATATGTTTTGTAAAGCAGGAGCCATGAACCGCAATAAAGCCATGAGACTACACCCCATCTTAGAGGCAACTGTTTTAAGTCTAGATAAATGCTGGAAGTAAAACTATGCATGTCCATGCAGCAACAATGATCACCAGTTTAATGATTGAATGGCTTAACTTGTGCCCTCGCATGGCTCACTGCACGCACAACTCTGTGTCGTTAAATAGTTTTATATGTAAAGTTTGCATTTGTTGATAAAGAGGCACATTCAGCCTCGAAAGCTCGAAGTCAATTAAAATACAGTGGAACTTCTCTATTACGAACTTCTATTTAATGAATTTTTTGTATATTACGAATTTTTTCGCAAAACATTGCACCTTGAAACGAAATTACATGTAAAATTAACCCATATAGCAAAGTGTTAGCCTCTCTATAACGAATTTAAAAAAAAATTAGTAAAAGCTTTTTTGAAGATTTTCAAGCATTTACTGCTAAACAGCAGCTCAAATATACGACCTCCTTCCCTCCGAAATTACGCATTGGCATCTGGAATTAATCATCCTTTTAGTGAATTTGTGGCCATTGATGCCCGTAGAGGGTCTTTGTTTCATTTTTGTTACAGTTATAAAGCCAAATGGGTTTTCTTAAAAGTGGTCATAAACTTTACAATAAATAGGATAGATTTGTAAATTGATGTTGGCTCAGGGGGAAAACGAAATTCGCTGCGGTAAGCCTTTAGCGTGCTGTGATGGCAATACATAGAATTCTACCATAGTCAGTTTTTAGTAACACCTACTGAATGACATTTGCTTCTCACCTCAACCGTACCATGTGACCTTCCTGTCAATCATTATATGATATGTCCATTCTCATCTAACTGGACTCCCAGTAGATGGTTTTCATGAATTTTTTTTTTTTTTTTATTTCGTTCTTTTAAACAATTTGTCATCAATCACATAGGCTATATGCTGTTGTATTTTTTATTTTTTTTCTGAAAAGTAATATACAGCATACATTAACCGTAAATTTTCTTCCATGTATATATGAATGACAGTCATATATTTCATCAAAGTGATTGATGGGAAAAGTCACGTGATACTGTTGAATTGGCAAGCGAATGTCATTGAGTAGGTGGTACTAACAATTCACTGTATGGCCAGTGCAGCGAAGTTTGCAGTGTATGTATGAGCAAGAGCTGCAGTCCAGTAATTTTTACATTTGCGGAAACAATGTCAAAGAGAAAGTGTTTAAGTATTAATGATAAAGTAAAGATTCTTCATGATATTGACCAAGGTTTTAAGAAAAAAGATATTGCGGAGAAATATGGCATACCTGCAAGCAGCTTATCTACGATTTTAAAAAATCGAGAACCAATTTTAAATGCAATTGAAGGAGGAGCAGACAAGAACCGAATTGAATTGTGTATATATGAAGATGTTGATAAAGCTGTTCTGAAATGGGTGCAAATGATACGTGAAAAGAATATACCAATATCGGGTCCAATAATTAAGCAACAAGCTCTGAACTTTGCACAGTCCCTTGGACATACAGAATTTAATGCGAGCACTGGGTGGCTAGATAAATTTAAGAAGTGCCACAGAATTGTGGAAAAGGTTATTTGTGGAGAAAGTATTAATGTAAGTGAAGAAGGTTGCAACAGTTGGAGGAACAATACCTTAAAGAAGATTTTGGAAGAATATGAACCTAAGGATGTTTTTAATGCTGACGAAATGGGTTAATTCTTTAAATGTTTACCAAAGAGAACACTTGCTTTTAAGGATGATAAATGTTTTGGCGGAAAACAAAGCAACGAAAGAATCACTGTGCTAGTTGGAGCAAATATGACAGGAAGCGAAAAATTAAGACTTTTAGTCATCGTAAAATCAAAAAACCCAAGATGTTTTAAAGGCACAAAATCTTTGGAAGTTGACTACACCTTTAATAAAAAAGCATGGATGACCAGTGATATCTTCGAAGACTGGATATTAAAACTAGACAAGCGTATAACAAAAGAAAAAAGGAAAATCGTGTTGGTAACTGACAACTGTCGAGCACATCCTGCCAGTATTTCTGCCAAACTTAAAAGTGTGAAGTTATTGTTTTTACCACCAAACGTGATCAAAACTCCAGCCAATGGACCAAGGCATTTAATTTTAAATTTCATTATCGAAAGAGAATAATAATGAAGATTGTCAATGCATTATCAGAAAATAGAAACTTGGAGGTTACAATTTGCCAGTTCAGAGATTGCATCTCTGAACTGGCAAAAGTTTGGACAAACGATATCACTGAATACACTATTCAAAATTGTTTTTCGAAAGCAGGATTTGCATTGAATACAGAAGTCAAACATCAACTGGATGAACAAGATGAACTGCCCTTTCACAACTGAAAAACTTTTGGACATTATTAGAATCGTCCAGAAACATTGAAAATGAAATAACGCTGGATAGTTGTTTTTGTAGATCAAGATCTGACCAACAGAACATCCAAATGAAGATGAAATACTGCTGAACAGTGTTAGAAGCGACCATGATCACGAAGATGACACTGAAGACACATCAGAACAACCCATAGAAAAGCCAACTTGTGAAGAAATGATTAATGCTTTTAAAATGGTTCGTATGGGCCTACAGTTTTGTGAAAATGTTCCTGATAATCTTTTTAATGCTCTGAACAAATGTGAGGTTTTCTTTGAGAATCAGACATTTTTTAATTGTACTGTGCAAACGAAAATTACAGGTTTTTTTTTTTAATTTGTGATACTTACCGGCAAAAATTGTGTAAACGTAATTTAAATAAGTGTTTTTGAAATAAAATACATTAAAAATAAATGTAGATTCATTTTCATTTTCTAATTAAATAACAATTTCTAATAAAAAAGATATTGTCTGTATAACGAAATTTCTCTATAACGAATTTTTTGGCTGGATTTATCGAATTCGTTATAGGGAAGTTCGACTGTGTTTCACTGGATATATGCATTATTATTTGTATGTCAAGAATGTTGGAATTTTTTTTTTTTTGTTTGTTTGTTTGTTTGTTTAGAAATTGCGAAAATGATGGGCAAACGCAAGAGAATTAAACAAAAACGTGAAATTATTCAAAAGTTTGAAAATGGTGCATCCGTTAAAGCTCTAAAGAACCATTATAATGTTGGTGACCAAACCATACACATCATTTTAAAAAATAAAGGAAAGCTATTAGATTTAAAATCAACATCGTAAAAAATAAAGGAAAGCATCGTGTTGGACACATGACTAGCATGTGGTAAGTTTTTTTCAGTTTTTTTTATCTATCGCCATACTTTTTATGTAGGTTTCTGAACATTTTTCGATACAACAAGTCCCCGACTTACGTAACTTCAGACTTACATTACGTTATTTATAATTTTTTTATGACTGAAGATTTCAAGTGAAGGGGGCACACATTTCACCATAATATAACAACTCACAGAATTCCAGCTATTGGTATCATCGCAAATGCAATAAGATCTAGTTTACTACCCATTTATAATTAATTGCACTAACAGAAAAGCCCAATAAACCAGAAAGTGCAAATTGTTTTTATTGTTTTATGGCAGTGACCTCCAGAAATGTGCTTTAGTAAAATGTGAGCTCACGTGGAGTGATAATAGTGAGTTTTCGCATTAACCCTGTGAAGTTCTTTTCAGAAAATTTCATTTTGACCGTTATCATGTTGCCAACTAAGAGAATAAGTGACAGCAGTACTAGTAAGTCTATCAAGAAAAGGAAAGCGATCGAGTTGTATCAGAAAATTAAAATAATAAGGATGTATGAAAATGGCCAAACATTAACAAATATTGCGTGGAATTCAGATTTGTCAGTGGCAACAGTGAACACAATAAAGGAGAAAGACAGAATACTAGAAGTGGTGAAGCGATCGGCACCAATGAGGTCAACTATAATAACCAGGGCTATGAAATACAAATCAGTTTTTACAGTACAATAACATGCATTTTTTTCTTCCTTTTATGTTGTCTTTTCTTATGTGGCCACTCTGGCTGCTTCACCGCTGTCCCCAGATAAAGTTCTTAATTGAACTAATTAAAAATATATAACTATTTTTCTTCATTCTTCTGAGGATATTATGTGATTTTTTGTAATTTTGGCATATCAGGGATATAGTAGCAATATTTTTTTAGTCATTCACGAGTTACCTAAAACTCTACTTACGTAAGAAGTCTGAGAACGTATCTCTTACTTATGTCGGGAACTTACTGTATTTTTGGATTAACCAGGAAATCAATTATCCGGGAAATTTTTTTTTTTTTTTTTATCATCTATCCCGGAAAATCGAGAGTCTACTGTATAGCAAAAATTTCAACTTCCGAGGTCTTGGAACGAATTACAAAAAAAAATAAAATAAAATAATAAGTTTTTGGGTTCACATTGCGATGTTTTCACAATACCTCCATTTATTCCTACTAGATGCAAAATATGTTTCCATGATTTTTTAAAGTTTGCATTGGTCCCTCTTGATACGGGATAGAAAAGGTGTCAAATGTATACGCTCAGTCATTGAGAGATAGACCTCTGATATTAAGGTGTTTAGACTCAATCCCATTGGCAGACCAAAGATTTGTTTATATACTTTGTCTCGAAAGGTGACATAGTGGACTTAAACTATATTTTTTTAATTGTTTTTTGAATTTTAATTAATTTTTGTGTTCAATTGATTTTTTACGGTAATCATTTTGCATTAATCTTTTATTGGTTTTAATTTCTGGAGAGTATCATACGGAAGTGTTCTACATATCATATCGAGGTAAATTTCTTTTATTCTTCAACATCGTATTAATTTGTGAAAATTAATACGGTGGCAACGTGTGCATAACTGGTGTCAAGCCTGGTGTGCTCATAAAGAAGACATACCCAATGGGCCTTATCTGTTTTTTTATAGTGCTGTCCTTAGTGGTTGACACTAAAATTATTGCAAAATTTATATTTCATCACAAACTCTTTGGCTCTCTCTCTCACACAGAAAAAGCCTCCTTGAAATAAATTTCTGCAATAGCATCAACATAAAAATTATATTTGACTGCCCAAAATTTATAAGAGAATTCTGGATGGCCTTTGGAGCATTATTCAGATCACAGGACAACATCTTACTACAACTATTATTAGGCAATACATCCAGTATAGCTAATGCTTTCCACTTTCTTAAATTAATAAATTACTATCAAAATGTGTAATACAGAATGCCAGTCATAACATACTACAGAAAAAGCCTCCTTAAAATAAATTTCTGCAATAGCATCAACATAAAAATTAAACATATGAGCTAGAAAGAGAACCACAATTTGTAAATAAAAAATATCTTGTGAAATGCATAGGAAGTAATGTAAACAGTTGATGGCACTGCTAATAGTTTGAGGCATAAAGTGCTGCAGTTGAAAATTTTAGAGTATTAAATGGTATTTATTATTAATTCTATGTTTAATAACTTGAATTTCTGTAAATTATAATATTTAAGAAATACATGTTAAGAAAGATTGTTCTAGAGAAGAGAGGTATAAAGGGATAAACGAGGAAGAGCTGTGAATTGGAGTTGACCAGTGAATGGATGTTAACTAGGTGAGGCATGTTCCCACTCATGTGGGAAAAGAATGGCTAGAATTATAGATACCAGTTTGGAAGAAAATTTCACATGAAGATATATATAGAAAAGGTATACCTCAGAAACTGAATGTCTTTATAACAGAGAGAGAGAGAGAGAGAGAGAGAGAGAGAGAGAGAGAGAGAGAGAGAGAGAGAGAGAGAGAGAGAGAGAGATTGAGATTGGTCATTAGCCTAAATTCCTTCCTTTGGATAGGGTTTAGGAGATTGAGAGGTTTCAAGAACATCACCCCAGATGTAGGAACACTATATTGTGATGAGATGGATCTGAGAATTGTGTGGAGTCAACAGCTGTTTTAAAAAAAATTAACTGCAACAGCAAAAAAAAAAAAAGAGAATGCAGAGGAAGCAATATTTGTGATATGCTTATGTCAGAGGAGATTATAAGTCAAATAATCCCCAACAAAGATTTGTGGTCTTTGTTATAGATTGCCATAAGTTTGTGTAGAAATCGAGTGATAAAGATGAGCACAGAAGCATCAGCATTGAATGCAATGTATTTGATGTAGTAGTAAGTGGTTTACCAAGATGGTCAGTGCAAGAGTTAGGGGAAAGTAGGATGCTAATAAGTCAACTTTATCTTTAATGAGCAGGCAACAGAACTGTCATATTGTAAGAGAGGTAGAAGTTTGTATCAAGAAGTTGTGGCCAATAACTTTTGCAAGGAGCAGAAGACTTTAACTGCCTCTAGACAAGAAACTAGTTTCCTACTTTTATCATGTTCAGAATCAAGTTTGGGTTGATGAATATATATAACTGTTGAAAACCTTGATATAGGCAGAAAATGAGGCTAGAGATTTGAGTACAAGGTGCTTTGTCATTCTTTGATCCTTTCAAGAAACTTGATGCCTTTTTTCTTTTTTTCCAGATGATGTCTCCATACTTGGACTTTGTATTTCAGGTGCAGTTTTATGATTACCTTGTACAGTGGGATTAATATCTCCTAATTCCTAACTGATTTATCAAGCAAATGCTTGATAAATCATCAATAGGGTCATGTGCTTTCCTTGCCACTTGGCTATTCTGTATTATATCCAACGATATTGCAACCCCCAAATCCCTTCCTCTACTTTTTTTAGTTTAACCCCACCAATTATACAAGTTATTTTGAGGTTCCTATTCCCAAAGTGTCAGTGTAAGATACTTTGGGAATAATTAGCATTAGCATTAGTAGAGGCATTTGATGCAAGAAAACAAGCTTATGCAGCGTCAGCCAAAAAAAAATAAAATAAAATAAAATAAATAAATAAAAAATAACCACTTCCACTTCACCCCTCTGTTCATTCGAAATACCTGTCCAGCTGAGCCTTAAACTTATTTAGGCTATCAACTTCCACGACAAGGGATGGATGTCTGTTCCACCAACCAAATTTCCGCATGTCTATCCTACATCTGTCTTTCCTCAATTTGAATTTATGCCCTCTCAGGTGATTATTCTGAGCAAGAGGAAGAATCCCATCAGCATTGAGCATGCTCAAACCATTCAGGGCTTTATACACCTCTATCAGATCACCTCGCTGGTGCCTAGTCACCAGACACTGTAATTTGCAAAACTTAAGCCTTTCTTCGTAAGAGCACCCCTTTGTTCCATTCATTAATCTTGTTGCCCTTCCCTGTACTCATTCCAGCAGCTCTATATCCTTCTTGAAATGAGGCCTCCAGGCCTGTATACAGTACTCTAGGTGTGGCCTGACCATTGCCTTATACAAGGGAATAATCACCTCCTTATCCCTGCTAGAAAAATTCCTATATATCATTGACAATACACCATGAGCTACTCTTGCAGTCCGTCTGCACACTGCTCAGAGAACTTCATATCTATCTGCACAACCACCCCCAGGTCCCTTTCATTCTCTACCACTGTCGGTGTAGTACCACAGAGTTGATATGCTGCTCTGGGGTTGCTGTTTCCCCATATGTAGTACTTTACATTTGTCAATGTTAAACTTCATTTGCCACCTCTCTGCCCATCTGCTCAACCTTTCCAGATCCTGTTGCAGCAGCATAGTGTCAGTAGTGCTTGACAACCCTGCCAACCTTCGTATCGTCTGCAAACTTGGACATTAAGCTTGATATACCATCATCAATATCATTTATAAATACAGAAAACAATAATGGACCCAATACTGAACCCTGAGGGATTCCACTAATAACATTAGTCCACGATGAGCAGTGTCCATTGATTACTACTCTGTCTTCTCCCCCTCAACCACCCCTTTATCCATAGCAGCAATTTGCCTCCAATGCCACGCTGCTCGAATTTGTTCAGCAGTCTTCCATGTGCAACAGTATCAAAAGCCTTTCTAAGATCCAAGTATATAATATCAAAGTTATTCCCTGCATCCAGTTCTTTTGTGACTGCATCATAGTATCCAATCAATTTTGCCACACAAGAAGACTTCTCCTTAACAAAACCATGCTGTGTCCGAGTTATAACTGAAGTCTTGTCTAGATGATCCTGCAGTGCTTCTTTAACCAGTGCCTCCATTAATTTTCCAGGAACAGAAGTTAAACTCACAGGTCTATAATTACTTGTGTCAGCCTTTGATCCTCCTTTGTGAATTGGGGTCACATTTGCACATCTCCAGTCCATGGGTACCTCCCCTGAGTCCAAGGAAGCTCTCATAATTATGGCTAAGGGTTTGCTTACTTCCTTTGCTGCCTCCTTTAATATAACTGGATAGATCCCATCCACCCCAGATGCCTTTCTTGTGTTTATCTTCAACAATTTCTCCTCCACTTTACTCTCAGTTATTAGAAGATTCTTTAGCTTACTGCCAGAGTTGAATACACCTCTGGCATTTCCCTCGCTGAATAACTCCTCATGTGTGAATGTCGATGCAAAATATTCATTTAGTTTGTTAGCTACCTGAGCAGGATCATCAACAGTTGACCCATCGATATCAAGTGGACCAATCTGATTCATCCCCTTCCTCCTAGAGTTTACATAAGTAAAGACCTCTTTGCTGTTTTTCTTTGCATCCCTTGCCAAAGATTTCTCGTAATCTGCCTTCACCTGCCTAACCTCCTTTGTAACTTGGTTATAGATCAACTTGTATCTATCATAGGCGTCTGTGTCACATGTTAAT
This sequence comes from Mastigoproctus giganteus, assembly GCF_048544385.1. Taxonomy (NCBI): domain Eukaryota; kingdom Metazoa; phylum Arthropoda; class Arachnida; order Uropygi; family Thelyphonidae; genus Mastigoproctus; species Mastigoproctus giganteus. Next base: position 114,885,094 of record NC_143583.1, on the reverse strand, counting down.
TTGTATGTATCCCATGCATTTTTCTTCTCTGCCATATGTCTCATTAGTTCATCTGACATCCATTTAGGCCTAAACCTTGAACAATATTTCTTAGTTGGTATGTAAAGCTTAGTAGCTTCTAAGATAAGTTCTTTGAATGCTTCACATTTTGAATTTGCTGTTGGTAACATCATCAGTTGGTCCCACTGTATAGAATTTAAATACTGTCTGAGACCATCGTAGTCGCCTTTACGAAAGCGATAACCCTTCCCTTTACCCCTAATGGTAGTTACCTCTTTGAGTAAATCCCACTTCAGCACACTGTGATCACTGCCACCTAGTGGTTCATTTATCTGCAGATTCTTAATGCATGAAGAATCACTACTGATAATCAAATCAAGGGTATTACTCCCTCTAGTTGCCTTCCGAACATGCTGATGTAGAAAACAATCATCCAATAAATCCACAAAAGCCTTGCTAGTGTGTGAACCCACAAATTCCAGTCAATATCTGGGAAATTAAAATCCCCCATTATAAGACACTCTGATTTACTGGCCCACTCTATTTCCCTGTACAGTTTCTTATTATACTCATCAGAGTCATTAGGCTTATAGCACACTCCTACTCTCAATTTTGATCTCCCAATGCTTATGTCACACCAAACTGACTCGACACTGCACTGTCCAGCGATGTTGACTGGCTTCACTTCCTTGGATTTTATGTATTTCTTAACTAATAGCATAACCCCCTCCTCCCTTCCTATCCTATCTATCCTTTCTGTAGACATTGTACTCCCCAAATTCCAGTTCTGCATTCCTTATATCTGTGTGACACCATGTGTGACACCACGTCTCTGAAATCCCAACAATATCTGCCTTTGATGTTTTGAGCAATACCTCAAATTAGTCAGATTTATTTACTAAACTCCCAGCATTGGTGTACACGCAAGTATACATGCACCTGTTCTTTTTCTTAGCTACCCTAACACAACCCATGTGTTTACTTGTACCCCAATGATTCCCAGCAGTCTCTGAAATATCCTGCATCTTATTTTCCAGGCTGCTGCTCATTCCCAGAACCAATCCATAGAGCACGCCACTTCTAACTTAGTCCAATCTGAAGAATAACCGTTAATGATAGCCTTCTGCCTTCTGCTCTGCATCCACGCTCCATCTTAGAATGTTACCCATGATTCCAACATGGTCCAGCTTATACAGTACCTTCTCATGAGGAACAGTGAAATTCTTTGCTAAAATCTAATTAAACAATGTCAGAATTATTTCCTACATCCAGCTCACAAGTGTCAAAATAGCTCCAGGTTAATTAAACAATTTTCCCCTTTACAAAACTGCTGCGTATCTTTCAGAATTTTATTTCTGTACAAAAGTCCAGTGTATTTCACTCTTGATTATTGCCTCCATGAGGCAATAATTAATCTTAATGGTTCAGTGTACTATCTTGCCAGCTCTCTCAAAATTATATGGTAATGCCATCAATTCCCTGAGCCTTACTCACATTTTGCCTCAAAAGCTTTTCTAATAAGAGTAGTCCAAATTTCAATATTGCCCTTTTCATGCTTAGTAGCATGAAAAGGGCAATATGATTTAAGCAAAATGGTTTTGCTTGAATACATCCTTCTGCTTATAAGTGAAACTTATAAGCAAAGGGGTGTCTTTATTAAAGCTATTTATTTTACCTTTCATTATAAAATTTTGTCCTATTGTAATACAAATTAGAATCCACAAAGAATTTGTGTTAGCAGACTTGCCAAAATTCAAGATTTATGGATATTCATAATAAAATTTATGGATATTCATATTAATAAAATCATCAAACTGAAATATCATAAAATGAAACATTACAATGCCTAAAATGTAGTATAATTTAATATCCTGAAGAAATATTTTTCAAACTTATCTTAATAAAAAAAAATAGTAAAATAAATGGTATTAATTAGTAAAATTTCTAATCAGTAGGATATCTATACATGTAATTTGGTTAAAAAAAAATTTAAAGCTGGTGCATGCTGTCAATGTCAATAAAAGAAAAAGTAGGCTGAATTATTTAACCTGTAATTTTAAAAAATGACAAAACATATACAAACAAATTTTTGGTTTGCCAATGGGATTAAGCCTGAGAGGCCTAATATCGGAGATCTCCCTCTCCAATGTTAATTTGACTCTAGAATGAATATTATTAAACAAATGTAAAATGTCTTGGATAGTGCTACTATCGGTAATAACTAAAACATTGTCTAAATACTTAGAAATGCTGTCAATGTCAATAAAAGAAAAAGTAGGCTGAATTATTTAACCTGTAATTTTAAAAAATGACAAAACATATACAAACAAATTTTTGGTTTGCCAATGGGATTAAGCCTGAGAGGCGTAATATTGAAGATCTCCCTCTCCAATGTTAATTTGACTCTAGAATGAATATTATTAAACAAATGTAAAATGTCTTGGATAGTGCTACTATCGGTAATAACTAAAACATTGTCTAAATACTTAGAAATGCTGTCAATGTCAATAAAAGAAAAAGTAGGCTGAATTATTTAACCTGTAATTTTAAAAAATGACAAAACATATACAAACAAATTTTTGGTTTGCCAATGGGATTAAGCCTGAGAGGCGTAATATTGAAGATCTCCCTCTCCAATGTTAATTTGACTCTAGAATGAATATTATTAAACAAATGTAAAATGTCTTGGATAGTGCTACTATCAGTAATAACTAAAACATTGTCTAAGTATTTAGACAATGTTTTAGTTATTACTGATAGTAGCACTATCCAAGACATTTTACATTTGTTTAATAATATTCATTCTAGGGTCAAATTAACATTGGAGAGGGAGAATACAGATACTAAGTTATTAAATTTTCTAAATTTCATGCTTACTCGGGACGCGAATAGAATCCAATTTAGCATCTATCGTAAACCTAAAAACACTGGTATGCTTCTGCATTATAACAGGTATCACCCGTTCACGTACAAAAGATTGATTATCTTTAATCAATTTCTCAATGCTTATAAATATTCAACGACGGAATCTGTTTTGGGCTCAGAAATACAAATATTAACCAGCAGATTCTTAAACAGGGGTTACCCACTTGCTACAGTAGACAGAATTAGGGTATAAGCTAAGGATAGAATACAAAAAAATACATCAGCCAACGATAGTAATATCAAAAAGTACTTTATTTCGATCCCATATGTTGAACAGTGATACAAACAACTTTAAAGATACCAAATTTAAAATTGTAGCCAAGCCAATACGGAAATTGCACACTATACTGAACAGTCACTCAGTCCTTTCCTCGTTCGCAACACAAATAAATGACCTAGGATACAACATTTCTTGCGGTGATTGTGACTCGTCTTATCAGGGTTCTATGTGGTTTCCTCTGAATTTTCGTGTTAAACAACACACGGTCTCAGTTTGTTTCTCATTCAGTAGCATCAGAATTAGCCTTTCATGCCGTTAATGAAAAACATACTTTTTTATTTAATGAAGCCAAAATACTTAGTGTCCAATGTAATTATACGAGACTATTAATTGCAGAAACCATCGAAATTAAATTACATGAGAATTCTGTTAATGTTCGCCGACCATATCTAATCTCTGATTCATGGTCTTTTACGTGCATACTTGAAGACAAATAATCCCTTTTTAAGTTCCATTCTTACCCCTGTTTGGTAATTTTCATTCCTGTGATCGCGATATATGGTCAAAAGGCATTGTCAGCTTCAGGATAGAAAATCGTTTTGCAATTTTTTTGTTAAATTAATTTTTTACTTAGTTTTAATTGTGTTAAATTGATTTTTAATTATGTTCATTTGATTTTTAATTATTTTTAATTATTTCTTACTGTAATGTAAGATTTTCGATTTTTTTAATCGTTTTTGTTTTAATTTCTGGAGAGTATCATACGGAAGTGTTCTACTTAACATATTGAGGTACACTTCTCTTATTCTTTTACAAATATTGATATCAACGTAGAACGTATTGAGCACTATAGCATAGCTCTGGTTCATACTGTTAAAGGATTATCAATGCGACTAATATTGTTACAGTCAATGATAAATCTTCTAAAACTAAAGCTAAATTTTATCAGCCAAGCTGTTGTGACCTTTCTGCAATATAACTAATAAAAAAAAATCTTAAGATTACATATTTATATCCTCTCAACTAAATATAAACCTACCTTTAACGTACCAAGTAAATCCCGCTAAATTCTGTTAAGCCATTGTTTATTTATACATTTTCATGCTGTAATTTACATGATCTTAATTAATTTTTGGATGGGGTGGAAGCCAATAACTTACAGTGTAACCTATAGGCTTCCATCTGACCACCACTGCTATGTTCTAGTGCAAAGAACAAAATTTGGGATAGGGTAACATTTATAAACTTCACATAGGCTTGTAGTTTCTCATCTCCTCAGATTCTGTTTTTTATTTATTTATCTGTTTAAATGAAACATGGGCTAATGTGCATCTGTACAAAAATGTTCTTGTAGAAATGTGTGATATTTCCTCTTATCATCGTGATTATATAGTTTATGAGTAGTGGCAAAATGAAGTCAACTTGTACAGTATTAGCCAAAAAGAAAATGCTATCCATTTCATACGCCCATCTCTTCTAATAATTATCCAGTCCTTTAAATTTATTTAAACTACCTACTTCCATAACTCCAGGTGGAAGTTTGTTCCAACAATCAATTACTCTCTAGTTGAAAGAAAATTTCTGCATATCATCCTTTTCCAATTGAAATTTACATCCCCTTGTCTGAAAAGAGTAAGGATGTCATCAGCTGTCAATCAGTCTATTATTTACTCAATATATTTAAAATTTTAAGTACTTCAATCAGATTTCCTCACAGGTACCTAGGTTTCAAGAATTGCAGTTTTCATAACTGAAGTTTCTCTTGGTAAGAGTACTGTTTCGTATCCTTGACTAATATTGTTACTTTTCTCTGCATCCATTCCAACATATCCCATCCTTCCTAAAATTAAGCTTACAGACCTGTATACAGTGCTCAAGATGTGGCCTAAACATTGTCTTTGCCCTTGTACATTGGGATAATCACCTCTTTGTCCCTAATGGAAAAATTCCTGTATATGATCAACAAAAGCCCATTGGCTGTCCTAGCAGCCTGTCTCAGAGAACTTCATGTGATACTATACAGTTATTTCTAGGTATTTTTGCTCTCCAATACCATGAATGTAGTACCACCTAATTGGGTATATTATGCTGAGATTTACTGTAGAACTTTCAGTATAAATACACAATTCTTTGTTTGTAATAGCAAATTAGAGTAGTGTTAACAGCATCAATTTACTTGTATCTCATATTGTGACTACCTTCACAATGAGTTACTATGTATTGCACTACCTTGAATAATTAACGCTTCACCAGTGGAGAAGACTATTGTTACTTATTCTCAGTGGATACCACCACCACCCAGATGACACAGTTTCAAGGCTTGTTGGCCTATCATCAGTGGACGAATAGAAACCTTGGTGTTGCAATCATGCCAACCCAGTTACGAAGTATTACTCCATAATTATGAGAGATGCCAAAAGGTGTACATAGTAATATTACTAATAAGAAATAAATGCACAAGGCATAATAAACTATGAACTTGAAATTTACTATACAACTTTCAGTGAAATACACAATTCTTTGTGTGAGGCGCCTCCATAGCCAGGTGGGAAGGAGCAGCAGTGCATAGCACACGCTTCTTGATTAGACCGGGGTTCGAGCCTGTCACCACCAAATACGAAGGACGCGGAAAGGTCAGGGAATGACCACCGCATATCCCGGAGCAATATGGCCTTAGTTGCTAATGCTCCTAAAAACCAAATAACAACAACAACAATTCTTTGTTAATAAAAGCAAACTACAGTAGTAGTGTGAATGACATCAATTTAATTGTATCTCATACTGTGACTGCCTTCAAAGGTAGCCAGAGAATAATGAGATATTGAGTGTTTTGTATTTTTTGTCAAAGAATACAATAGCCGACCGGGCTAGCTGGGTGAATAAAGTGCCTACCTGGTAATCCAAAGGTCGCAGGCTCGAATCCTGCCTCGAGCTTGGATATCACGATGGTGCCACACTATCCGGTTGGATCTCATGACCACGATACATGAAGGAAGCAGGAAAAAAACTGGTTCCTTTGTGTATTGCTCACATCATACGATTAAAAAAAAAAAAAAAAAAAAAAAAAAAAATACAATACAATAAAAAAATAATTAAACTACTCTGACCTAGTGGTCATGCTGAGTATAAACAAGAATGTTTTTTTATGGCTGATGTAGCAGTAGCAATGGCAAATGATGCAAGAAAGCAAGCTTATATAGCATCAGCAAAAAAAAAAAAAATATTCACCCATCTGTATCCTCCAAAAATTTGTCTAGTTCTCTCTTGAATTTATTCAACCCATCCACTTCCCCAACAACAGATGGAAGCCTGTTCCAACAATCAACCACCCCTGGCTGAAGGCAAGCTTCTGCACATCTATTCTGCAACCATTCTTTCTCAACTTAAATTTATGTCCCTCATGTGTGTAGTTCCAGCAAATCAAATACCATTAACATTCAGCTTACTCAATCCAACGAAGGCTTAAACATCAGTCAGATCTCTCTCTGCAGGTGCCTGATATAGAGACACTGCAATTTGCAGAACTGGAGTCTTTCTAGGTGAGTGCACCCTTTTGTTCCATTAAGAAATCTAGTAGCCCATCTCTGCACCTGTTGCAACAGATCTACATCCTTCCTAAAGTAAGTCCTCAAGACCTGTATACAGTACTCAAGATTTGGCCTTATACAAAAGGATAACATTCCCTTATCCCAGTTAGCTAGTTTCTGTATATCATTGACAAAACCTCATGAGCTGTCCAGGCAGCACTGCACTGCCCAGAGAATTTCATGGCTGACTGCATAATCACCTCAGGTCATTTTTATTTTCCACTATCCTGAGTGTAGTACCACACAGTTGATTAGTCTGGGATTACTGCTACCCATATGCAGTACCTTACACTTGTCGACGTTAAAATTCAACTGCTATTTCTCAGCCCATCGATGCAACTTTCCTAGATCTTGTTGCAGTAGCTCACCCTCATAACTGTCGTTAACCACTCTGTTAACCTTTGTATCATCTGAAAACTTAGAAATTGAGCCTGATATACCTTCATCAAAATCATTGATAAATATTGAAAACAGCAATGGATTAAGCATTTGAACCCTGGGGAGCTCCACTAATAACATTAGTCCATGAAGTGCAATGCCCGTTGATAAAAGCACTGTGTTCTGCTTAACCATCCCTTTATCCATAGCAGTAACTTGCCCTTAATGCCACGTTGTTCCAGTTTGTACAACAGTCTTTTATGTGCAACAGTATCAAATGTCTTCCCGAATCTAAGTATAAGATAAAAAAAAATTATTTTTTGCATCCAATTTCTTGATTACTAGATCATTGAAAAATCCATGCTGTGATTGCAGTATAATTTCATCCCTGTCCAAGTGGTCCTGCATTACTTCCTTAACCAGTGATTCCATTATTTTCCCTGGAACAGATGTTAAGCTAACAGATCTGTAATTATTCATGTTGCTCTTTGATCCCCCTTTATGAGTTGGGGTTATATTCACAATTCTCCAGTCAATAGGGACCTTTGCTGTCTTCCTTAATATAATTGAATAGATTCCATCTGCCTCAGATTCCTTTTTTTATGTCCATCCTGAACAATATCTACTCCACTTTCCTTTCAGTTATCACAAAATCATTTAGCTCCTTGTTAGAGTTTAATAAACTTCTAGCATCCCCTACCCTAAAGAATTCTTCTGTGTGAATGTAGATGCAAAATTCCTATTCAGTTTGACTGCAATCTGAACAGGGCCATTAACAGTTAACGCTTGGCACAATGTGATTCAACCCCTTCTGTCTACTGTTAATATAAGCATAGAAGTCTTTTCGTTTTTTTCTTTGCATTCTTTGCCAGAGACTTCTCATAAAATGCCTTAGCTTGCTTAACCACCTTTGTCACTTGAATGCAGACTAATTCATATGCATCCCATGCACTTTTCTTCTCTGTCACGTGCCTCAATAGTTCATTTGACATCTGTTTAGGTCTAACCTTGAATAGTATTTCTTTATTGTTATGAAAAGCCTAGTAGCTTTTTGATTACTTCCCATTTACAATTTTCTGTTAGTAACATCATCAGTAGGTTCCACTGCACAATTTAAAAACTAAGACTTCTATAACCTGTTGCGCATGGAAGACTGCTGCACAAATTGGAGCAGTGTGGCATTGGTGGCAAATTGCTGCTATGGATAAAGGGATGGTTGAGTGGCAGAAGACAGAGAGTGGTAATCAATGGACACTGCTCAACGTGGACTAATGTTATTAGTGGAGTTCCTCAGGGTTCAGTCTTGGATCCATTGTTGTTTTCTGTATTTATAAATGATATTGATGATGGTATATCAAGCTTAATGTCCAAGTTTGCAGACGATACAAAGGTTGGCAGGGTTGTTAAGGACACTAATGATGCTATGCTGCTGCAACAGGATCTGGAAAGGTTGAGCAGATGGGCTGAGAGGTGGCAAATGAAGTTTAACATTGACAAATGTAAAGTACTACATATGGGAAACAGTAACCCCAGATCAACATATCAACTGTGTGGTACTATGCTGACAGTGGTAGAGAATGAAAAGGACCTGGGGGTAATTGTGCAGGCAGATATGAAGTTCTCTGAGCAGTGCAGACGAGCTGCAAGAGCAGCTCATGGTGTCTTGTCAATGATATACAGGAATTTTTCTAGCAGGGATAGGGATGTGATTATTCCCTTGTATAAGGCATTGGTCAGGCCACACCTTGAGTACTGTATACAGGTCTGGAGGCCTCATTTCAAGAAGGATGTAGAGCTGCTGGAACGAGTACAGAGAAGGGCAACAAGATTAGTGGGACAAAGGGTTGCCTTACGAAGGAAGGCTTAAGTTTTGCAAATTACAGAGTTTTGAGACTAGGCATCGGCGAGGTGATCTGATAGAGATGTATAAGGCTTTGAATGGCTTGAGCATGCTCAATGCTGATGGGATTCTTCCTCTTGCTCAGAATAATCACCTGAGAGGGCATAAATTCAAATTGAGGAAGGACGGATGTCGGATAGATGTGCGGAAATTTGCCTTTAGCCAGCGGGCAGTTGGTTTGTGGAATAGACTTCCATCACTTGTTGAAGTTGATAGCCTAAACAAATTTAAGGCTCGGCTGGACAGGTATTTCGAATGAACGGAGGTGAAATGGGAGTAGTGGTTGTGCTTTTTTTTTTTTTTTTTTTTTTTTGTGCTCATGCTGAATAAGCTTGCTTTCTTGCATCATATGCCTCTACTAATGCTAATGCTAACACCCTGACAAAAGAAAAAGACTTTCCCTTTACTCTTGTCACTAGTTATTTATTTATGTCTTTAATTAAATTCCACATTATTACACTGTGATCACTGCCACCCCAAGGGATCTTTTACCTGCAGATTTTTAATGCACGAAGAATAGAATAACAGCTGATAACCAGAACAAGAGTATTAGTTCCTCTTGTTGATGTGTGATAGTGTGACTGCATCCCATAAACCTGCTGCTGTAGAAAACAGCAGCAAGTTAGTCACTTTATCCAAGAAATCCACAAAAATCTTGCTACTTGTGTGAGTGACCAAACCATAAATTCCAGTCAACAACTGGAAAGTTCAAATCCCCCATTATAAGACATTCTGATATGCTGACTCACTCTGTTTCCCCGTATAACAGTTTGGTATACAGTAATACCCCGAAGTTACGCGATAGGTGGGTCCGACGAAAATCGCGTAAGTCGAATTCGCGTAAGTCGGGGTACAACTTTGCATATAAATACATATAAATTATGCTTAATTGGGACCAAGGACTAACAAAAACACTAGTTTAGAAGAAAAATATTAATAAAATTGCAGTTCTTTATACATATTAATACAAAATATGTATTAAAAAAAACAAATGACTTACGTAAAAATGTTATTTCGATGTCGATGGCTTCATAAAATCTAACAAATTCGTCTGACGACACAGCGCGTTCTTTTTTTCACGCAGAATTTCTTCGTAGCAAGCTAATAATTTTTTTATTCCTTGCTTTGTAGCTATAACGCGTCCCTCGTTGGAGTCTATGTTTTCTAAAATTTTTAAGCCCTTTACAATTGAGCCCTTTTCAATTTTCAACCTGTCAAGTTTGCAATTGTCATGTGCTTTTCGCCGTTGCTTCATTTAGGCCTGTAGCACGTGCAATATCACATGGTCTTTCATTTCGCTCAAAGCGTTTCACAATTTCATATTTTTTCTCTATCGACAGAAGTGGACTGGCCATAAGCCTTACCGGGGAAACCCCGGTGGGCCAGTGTGATTTTGGCCATAAACCATAGTATGAGGCCACTATAAATTTTCCCGGGTAAGAATTTTTGACCCAGTCCGCCTCTGTTTATCGATAATTGCTTTTCTTTTTCTCTCCGAATCTGCAGTGTCTTCACCAGGACGCTTCCTTTTCACACCTTTTAATTAAGTATTTTACTCATTTTTAGGGAATAAAGCACAATTACAAAACGAGGAGACACGCTTGATACGCATAAACAAAGCTGCGCGCATGTAGCAACTGAATAAACAACACCATAAAGGCAGAGATACACTATTAACACCTCACATTTCTAGGGGTTACTACCATAAAACAATAAAAATCCATCTGCGTTTCTGATAGTGAAATCTGTTATAAACTGGTAGTAAACTCGATCTAATTGCATTTGCGATTATACCGATAGCTGGAATTGTGTTGGTTTTTACGTTATTATGGTGAAATGTGTTTCCCCTTCACTGATATAAAAAACGTAAAAGCAGGAAAGTTGAATTTTGTTCACCTTTCGCTCTCATTCTCCGCCGTCGCACCGTATATCGATAACATATGAAAAACGACCTTGAAGATAGTGGGCGGCAGCGTTGCCAAACGAAAAAAATCAAGAACCGCGTAACTCCGAGTTCGCGTAAGTCGGGGTAGCGTAAGTCGGGGTATTACTGTACTTGTCTCAATCATTAGGCTTATAACACACCTCAAATTTTCTTTTTCTAGTGCTTGTTAGCATTAGTAGAGGCGTACAATGCAAGAAAGCAAGCTTATGCAGCATCAGCCAAAAAAAAAAATAAAATAAAATAAATAAATAAAACCTCCTATTTCACTACTCCATTCATTCCAAATGCCTGTCCAGCTCAGCCTTAAATTTATTTAGGCTATCAACTTCCACAACAACAGATGGAAGTCTGTTCCACCAATCAACTACCCACTGGCTAAAGGAAAATTTCTGCATATCTATTCTACAACTTTCTTTCCTCAATTTGAATCTGTGCCCTCCCCCCTCAGGTTCGTAATCTGAGCAAGAGGAAGAATCCCATCAGAATTGATCCTGTTCAACCCATTCAAGACCTTGTACACCTCAATCAGATCACTTCTCAGGTACCTACTCTCCAGGTGCTGCAATTTGCAGAACTTAAGCCTTTCTTAGTAAGAGACAGAATTCCCCTCGCCAATCTTGTTGCCCATCTTTGTACTCATTCTAGCAACTTTACATCCTTCCTAAAATGAGGCCTCCAGACCTGTACACAGTAATATAGGTGTGGCCTGACCATTGCCTTGTATAATGGGATAATCACCTCCCTGTCCCTGCTAGCAAAATTCCTATATATCATTAAATTCCTATATATAATCTTTATTGTATACAAACATGGTACATACAATAGACCCTTCACAGCAGCAATGCCGAGGATTTTACATGGTTGTTGGACAATAGCCTTGGGGAGACGGGGCCCACATCGAAGTTTGGGCTCATCTCCCAGAGCCAACAATAAAATAGAATCAGTGTCAGGTTATTTACAGGATATATGCTTTTGACAGTATTTACAATGAAATAATAAAGATATTCATATTTACATTATGTTATATTAATATTTATATTCATAAAGATATTCTTCACTTTTTTTACAACACATTCATAAAGACATCATGCTTTGAACATTATTTACAATATATTTGGGAATTATTATGCTGCCCTTATCAATGTGCACTTTGCTTGGCCAAGGTCAGGCTCTTAAGGATCTGTCTTCGGTACCTCCGATCTTTCACAAACCTACAGAGGTCGCTGTCAATTGAAAGGATTGTGGGGAGCATCTCCCTGGGGAGAAAGCGGTCACTGAGCGCTAGTCTGTTATAGTGAGCGTGGGAGCTGACCTCAGTGCAGGTAGAGGGATCCTCCAGCCACACAGTTCCCAGATGCTTGGCTCTGAGACCATTTTCGGCGTTTTTCAAATACAAGATCTGGAAGTCGGGCAAAATGAAGTGACATCGCCATCGCAGTTGTTCTTTGCTGGGCTGGACGATGATGTTCTTGCGTGATCCAACGAAGGAGCCAGTATTCGGCAGAATACACGCGCTTGATGTTGGTAGGGGCCGCGGACCCCCAAATTTCCGAGGCATACAGTACAACGAAGTGTACTGAGGTGTATACGTATCGACGAGTCACATCCAGATCCCTTACGTGGAGCAGTTGTTGTTTTGTGGTCCAGCGCATTTGACAGAATTTTGCTGTGAGCTTGTCAATGTGGGGGTTGAAGCTCAGTTTATAGTTGAAGACAGACTCCCAAGTCTGTATGCATCTTGACCACTGAGAAGGGAATGCCGTCTAGAGAAGCTTGGATTTCAGTGGGTTGGTGCTTCAGAGAAAAGACAATTTGGGCTGATTTGGCAGGGTTAATGAGGAGGCCAAATTGATGGATATAGGATCCTAAGTTATGTAACTTTTCACAGATCTTTTTATTGATGTTTGAGAGATGTTTGCCGGGGTTAATCTGAGTGTATATCTTAATATCATCGGCATAACAGAGTATGTCTTCTCCCTGTTTCACAAACAGAAGAATAACTGCGGTGAATAATGCTCCGGAGAGAACTCTGCCTTGGGGAACTCCCGCAGTGATCTTTCTCCAGATTGTGTGTTGATCCACTTTAAGAAGAATGGTTCTGTCAGAGAGCAGGGCTGCGATAAACCAAAACATGTCACCTTTTATGTAGAAGTAGTTTTCTAGGGGGTGAACAAGTGAGGGGATACTGATGGAGCTGAAAGCAGCTTCCAGGTCAATGTAGGTGACAGAAAGCTCTGCTTTAGCTTCTAGTGCACTGAGAATGGTGTTGGTTATGAATGTTAAATTGGTGACTGTGGATCTACCTGGAATGCCATGGTGAATCTGTGGGGGTTTGTGAGGCATGATTTGATTGGTATGGTGAAAAGTAATGTCTTCTCCATGAACTTCAAGAGGCTGGAAGAATGAGAGATTGGCCTGAACTGTTTAATGAGGGTTGCAGATTGGCATTTAGGATGTGGCCTCACAGCATATCTGTTCCAGAGAGGGGGAAAGTAGTACTGCATTAATACACGGTTAAAAATTGATAGTAGAGTATCGATGATAAACGAGCTGAGACATTTAATCATGAATTGTGGCACAAGATCGGGGCCTGTAGTTGCAGTGGGTGGCAATCCATTTATAGCAGTTATAAGCTGCTTCCTGGTGATGCAAACGGTGGCGAGCATATCAGTAGGGATGTTGTTGATGGGTAAGTTGCCTAGGTGCATCGGGGCCACAGTGTTTGAGAACCGTGCAATGCGGTCCATCCACAGTTCAAGGTCCAGTGTTTTAGGAATTCCTGTGTGCTGAGAGTCATAAAACGATTTGCCTTTTCGTAGGGTTGAATTTAAATGCTTTTTAATTGCAAATATTTTCTGACGGTTGAAAACTGCCCGGGCTCTGGAGAAGGCAATACGATCTTGTATAGCGCCTGATTCTTTCCATCTCTTATGCAGATTTTGTTTTTGTTGAAAGCTGTTGTTCAGTGCTGGTGTCCACCAAGCTCTCGAACAGGGAGTGATGCAGACAGTCTTTGTAGCACCATAACTTGCAATGGTTCGAATCCATCTGGTCATGAGGTCCACAGCTAGCTCGAGATCACAATTATTGAGAGCCTCCCAAGGTATCGAGGATGCAGCTTCGAGACATCGTGGTGGATCAATGAATTTGGGTGCCGTGATGTCTTTTTTCTTTTTTGGGCCTTGGATATCAAAGTTAGGTGCGGCTAAGTGCAGGAATATGGCAATGGTTTCATGATCGGATTGAAATAGGTTTTGAGGACTGTCTTTGAGGTCGCATGGTGCTGAAGAGAATATCAGATCCAAGAGATTAGATCCTCTCATGGGGTGGCAATTAAATAGGCCGATACCCAATGAATTCATACTTCTAATGAGTTTCCTACTAAGATGTGTGAGAGTAGGTGGAAGATTGAAGTCTCCACAAATAATGTGCTTAGCAGAGGCATGGAGGTGATTTACCAGCCAGTGGATCACATCTTCAATGATGTCACTGTGATATATCAAGACTCCATGACCTACCCTGGCAGCCCGTCTGCATGGCTCAGCAAACATCATATTCAACTGCACAATTATCCCCAGGTCTTTTTCACTTTCCACTTCCCTGAGTGGGGTAGCACACAGTTGGTATGTTTCTCTTGGGTTATTGCTAACCATATTGCAGTTGACCAGGCTATCCAGGTGGGTAAAGTGCCTGCCTGGAAACCCAAAGGTGTGTAAAGTGTGTTAAGTGTCTAACGGCACCAGGGGTTTCCCCCATCTCCGTGTTGCTTTCATTGTGAGTATACCAGTTCACTGGGAAGGCCAGAGATTTAAAAGTGTGTGGATCATGTGAATGTGTTATGTACTGTTGTTCTTCTAGCCATTTAGCCGCTGGACCCCAGCTGAGGCCCAACGTTGTCCACACTTCGCCCCGTGGAGGCAGACCAGGCAACCACTAGTTTAAATTTTTACTCTGGCAGGTCCTGCCACCTAGTTTCCTGAGATTTCAGTGGCTTGGACTTAAAAAAAACAAAAAAAAAATTGTATGGGGATATTGCGCTAGAATTGGAAAAGCCAAAATGGTGGGCGTACAGCATAATTTAGATACGGTTATTTTTGGCGTGTGGGGCTTGCATACAGATAGCTGGGTAGGAAGAATGAAGATTGGGGGGGATAAAGACAGAAGAATGAGGTCAATAGGGAAGACAACCCCAGATGGAATCAGTGGGGCATGCCCATGCCCCACCACCAGAGTGAAGAGTGGGGTCAGCGAGGAGGGGAGAAAACAGAAAAGCCGTCACCTCCACCCTACCGGGGTGAGGGAGAAGAAAGGGCCGAACAAGAGAGCCGGCTCAGATTGCCAGCATGGCTTGTATGCAGCAAAGCTGTGGCAGGTCTGCGACAGTATCCAGTCCAGTAGTTGGTCAGTATTGGGATAGGATCTCGTCCACTGCTGGTCCTGTAATCAGGATGTCAGTGTGGGATGGTGTCACTAATGGGACCTAGATCTCATCCAGTAAAGTCCTAGTCATTGTTGTCAGAGTTCCAGTGTCGAGGCTAGGGAAGTTGTGGTAGCGTTCGTAGTCTGCTGGACAGTTTGTGCGCAAATTGCGAGAGGGCTCTGTAGTACTGCTCCTCCCCCAGTACAAGGTGTTCCCGATCCTTTGGGTTGAAACATATTTTTGTTATAAAGTAACATCTTATATCCTCAAAGAGGGGACATTCATGCATCAGATGTGTCCATGTCTGATTTTCACCGCAGTGGCATAGTGGTGATTCTTTTATTCTGAAGGTCGAAAGTTGGCATTAAAGGAACCGTTCCCCTTTAGAAGGAAGGTGGTGTAGAGCCCCGGTGAGAACCAGGCCAGCTGGTGTGGGTAGACTTGGGTAACGTCCGGGATAAATTTCCGGGTTATGGCGCCTTTAGTTGATTCTGCCCGTCGGGACTGCTGGGTTTGCCGGAGGTGGGTGATAAGCCGTTTTTTCTCTATATTGCTGTTGTTGGCTGGATCGGTAGTGAAGCCGATGCAGGATACACTTTTACCTCTCGACAGTTGAAAGAGCATGCCCCAGCGGACAATTTCCAGGTCCAGGTTGAGTGATCCCGCCAGGGCCTGCAGCGCATGAGAGCTGACAGTGCAGCACGCTCTTGTGATGGTGAGCAAGATGCTATGCTGTATTGATTCTAATTTCCTTTTGTTGACAGCCACGGTTGCTGTGTTGTACCAAATACCTGCAGCGTAGGTCACGGGTTCGAATCCCACCTCTGGCTTGGATCAGAGTAAAATGCAAAAACTTTGGGAGGTGCATTATGGCCATAGAAGCCGATGTGCCAACAACTACCAAAAAAAAAAAAAAAAAATTAAAAATCATATGCAGTATTTTGCATTTGTCAACATTAAAACTTCAGTTGCCACTTTTCAGCCTATTGCCTAACTTATCAAGATCCATTTGGAGTAGCATACTGTCTTTATTGTCATTAAAAACCCTGCCAACCTTTGTATCATCTGCAGACTCGGACATTAAACCTGATATACTTTCATCAATATCATTGCCGATGGGCCTAGCCGGGTAGGTAAAGTGCCTGCCTGGCAATCCAAATCGCAGGTTGGATATCCCGGCCACGATACACAAAGGAAGCAAGAAAAAACTGGTTCCTTCGTGTATTGATCACATCATACGAAATAAAATAAATCAATATCATTGATAAATATACAAAACAACAATGGGCCCAACACCGAACCCTGGGGAACTCCACTAATAACATTTGTCCACGAAGAGCAGTGTCCATTGATTACAACTTTCTGATGTCTCTCACTCAACCATCCCTTTATCCATTGTAGCAACTTACCCTTAATGCCATACCTCTCCAATTTGTACAGCAGTCTTCCATGTGCAACAGTATCAAAAGCTTTCCTGAAATCCAAGTATAGGATATCAAAATTATTTTTGGCATTCAGTTCCTTTGTGACCACATAGTATCCAATGATGTGGTCACAATCAAATTGGTAAGACAAGACTTCCCTTTAACTAAGCCATGCTGTGTCTTAACTATGCCATGCTGTGTCTTAACTATTACTGTAGTCTTGTCTAGATGATCCTGCAATGCTTCTTTAACCAGTGATTCCATTATTTTTCCTGGAACACAAGTTAAACTTACAGGTCTATCGTTACCTGTGTCACCTTTTGAACTCCCTTTGTGAATTGGTGATACAGTCCAAGGAAGCTCTCTAATTATGGCTGGGGGTTTGCTTACTTCCTTTGCTGCCTCCTTTAATATAACTGAATAGATCCCATCTACCCCAGGTGCCTTTTTTTATGTTTAACTTCAACAATTTCTCCTCCACTTTGCTCTCAGTTATTACAAAATCACTTAGCTACCTGTTAGAGTTTGATAAACTTCTGGCACTCCCCTCGTTGAATAACTCCTCACGTGTGAAAGTAGATGCAAAATACTCATTCAGTTTGTCAGCTACCTGAACAGGATCATCAATAGTCAACCTATCTATGTTAAGTGGCCAATCTGATTCATCCCTTTCCTTCTAGAGTTTATATTAGTAAAGAACTCTTTGCTGCTTCTCTTTGCACCCTTTGCCAAGGATTTCTCATAATTGCCTTTGCCTGCCTAACCTCCTTTGTGACTTGATTATAGACTTGTTTATATCTGCCAAAAGCCTCATTAGTTTATCTGACATCCATTTAGGCTTAAACCATGAACAGTATTTCTTAGTTGGAATGAAAAGCCTAGTAGCCTCCAAAATTGAGTCCCTGAAGGATTCTCATTTAGAATTCAGTGTTGGTAACATCATCAGTTGATCCCACTGAACAGAATTTAAAAACTGTCTGACGCCTGTAGTCACCTTTACAAAAGCAAAAGCCCTTCCCTTTATCCTTGATGGTAGTTACATCCATAAGTAATTCCCACATCAGTACATTGTGATCACTGTCACCTCGAACATGTTGCTGTAGAAAACAGTCATCCAATAAATCTACGAAAGTCTTGCTAGTGTGCGAGTGACCAATCCACAAGTTCCAGTCAATATCTGGGAAGTTAAAATCCCCCATTATAAGACATTCTGATTTACTGGCCTACTCTATTTCTCTGCACAATTGCTCATTATACTCATCAGATTCATTAGACCTATAACACACACCTGCTCTCATTTTTTCTTTCCCAGTGCTTATGTCACACCAAACAGACTCAACATTGCATTGTCCACCAACATCAATTGGATGCACTTCCTTAGATTTTGTGTTTCTTAACTAACAGCATAACCCCGCCTCCCTTTCTGTCCTGTCTATCCTTTCTGTACACATTGTACTCCCCAAATTCCAATTCTGCACTGCTTATGTCTGTGTGACACCACGTCTCTGATATCCCAACAATGTCTCTGATGTCTTGAGTAGCACTTCAAGCTCATCAGATTTATTAACTATACTCCTAGCATTGGTGTACATGCAAGTATACATGCACCTGTTTCTACTCTTAGTTACCCTAACACAGCCCATGTATTTACTTGTTCCACTATGACTCCCAGCAGTCCTGGAAATCTCCACTGCCTGCTTTCCAGGCTGCTGCTCATTCTAATAGAAGCAGTGCAAGTGACTATGCCTGCGGCCACTGTTAACCTTTTAGTCTGTGTGTCCCCCCCCCCAAGCTAGCAGTTTTCTGCCCTCCTAACACTGCCTCGATAGCATCAGCAAATATTCTTGCACCCTTTCTATTTAAGTGTACCCCATCCCTGTAGAAGCAGTCTCTCCTGTCAACATGCACAGACCAAGTTGTAAAAATTTCTACCCCTTGAGCCTTGCACAATCTCTCCAGGGCCAAATTGATTGACAAGGCTCTCATCATATACTCCCTCCTATCATGTCTGGGTAGAATTGCACACACTTTCACATTCAAACTTATCTCGCGACTTTTTTTCAACATTGACCTGTACTTGTTTAGTAAATCTGCTGATATCTCACTCTTAATGTCATTAGTTCCAATGTGTACAACAATATCACCTTTTGTGCCCTTTAAAGATGATATCTGCTCTACAACATCATCAACTTTTGCTCCTCAGACATACCCTGGTCCTGTTCCAATGTTTAGTCAGTTTGGTGTGATATAATATATCACACCAAAACAGTCTCTCTCCTGTTAACAAGCACAGACTCTGCTGATAAAAATTCTACCCTATGAACCTTGCACATTCTCCCCAGGGCCGAATTGATTGGCAAGGCTGTCACGTACGCTCTCTCCTATAGTGTCTGAGTTGTAACTTACAACTCACTACTCGTACACGTTCATTAGCTAAATTTAAAAATAAGCTAATGAACATGACTAAGATTCTGCATTCTGCACTTGTATGTATACCTGATTATATAGCCAAGTGATCTGGAGTGAGAATGTAATAGTACTACACACTCTTTGAGTGGACTGTGGTTCACTCTAAGATCGTGTAACAATTAACGATTGTATTTGTGCTTTATTATAAACTCCTGTACCTGGCGGTTTTGCTAGAGTATAAACAAGAACATTTTTTAGGCCTAACATAGCTGAGTGATTAGAAGCAAGAGTGTAGTCTACTTCCATTTTGAGTGGACCATGGTTCAAGCTTGTATAATTACTAAATATGATTTAATGAATGTATTCATGACTTATTGTGAACTCCTCTCCTGGTGATCATGCCAGAGTATAAATAATAACATCAGCAAACTTAGACATTAACCTTGATATATGCTAATAAATATTGAAAAGTGTAAGGGGTCCAGCACTGTACCCCGAGGGAACACTAATAACATTTAGTTCATGAAGAGCAGTGACCATAATAACCACTCTCTCTTATCCATAGAAGTATCTTGTCTTTAATGTTGTACTGCTCCAATATATATGAGGGGGGGTATCAAAAAGTTCATACCCTTACCTTGAAATAATAGCCCTAGAAAGGTGAAACTTCACAGGAACTTTAATCCTTTTCCATGTACTCTCCATGTGTAGTAACACATTTCTCCCATCTATGGATCAGTTGTTTAATGCTTTGATCATAGATTCCACACTTTTTGCCTGTAACCGCGATTCCACTTTATTAATGACTTCCTGAGATGAATAAAAGCTGCATCCACTCAATGGTTTTTTCAATTTACACCCAGCATTCGCTGTTTGTCACCAACCAATCAAAAAAGTTCTCAACATCTGCATTACGCAAATCCAACAATTGATGAGAACTTTGCATTTGACATTGCTTCTGCAAAGGCGTCAGCAATCTTGGAACCCATCATGCGGAGATCTTAGATATGTGCTTAGAAATGGTCATGAAAAATGCCGTGGGCAGACTGATAACTAATTCCCACTGCATTTGCGATAAAATGAATTTTTACACGTCTGTCACTCAGTGCCAACCGTCTCACTGTCTGTAGATGTTGATGGCCTTCCTTCCTTCTCCTGGCTCGTCGAAGACACTTGCCCTAGAACTCCTGTTTCTGCTTTTTTACAGTCATAGGATGGACAATTCTGCCCATACACAGCTTTCATTTCTTCCTCAATTTCCTGAGCTTTCTTGCCCTGCAACTGCAGGAACTTGATCACTGCTTGATACTCCACCTTGTCAACCATAGTGTCCTTCCTCAGATTCTGGGCTCCACCTCTGGTGTACGATTACCGACGGGAATGAAATTTCACGTTAGTTATTGAATATGTAGACAACTTATATTAAAAGCAGCATCTTCCTACTGATGTTTTGTGTGTGTCAGGATACAAACGTTTTTTGATACCCCTCGTATATATATAATTTAACATTTTCAGTTTCCAAAATTTCAGACCTAATTATTTTCTGTAAATTCTTCCACAGGCTGTAATAAGAGTTAAAATCTATCTTGATAAATGTTTATAGAGAATGGAATCATCATTGTCTCTAAACTTTAAATATTTTATTTAATGAAATACTGAACAGGTGCACTGTGTTTTAAATTGCAGTATGTATTTATGTTCGACTGTTTTGAAAGGATACAGGAAGAGAGAAGTTGGCCTGTTGGTAAGTAGGTTTTTGTTATGTCCAGTTTTACATGAAAGCATTGTAGAAATTATATTTTGTGGTAGTCTCACTTTGTTAATTAACCTTTGTTATCCATTATTCCTGTTCTCAGTGTTGACATAGAAGATCAGTATTACAGCATGACCAAAATGTTTGCATCATATTTAACCTGAAATTAGCTTGGCGGAAAAATGTAAAAACATTAGTGTAGTGGATGTCCCATACCCCAAACAGTTTTGCCCATTTGAAGATATATTTGAAATTCTTGAGCTCTATTTATTTTCTATTATTTTAAAGTTTTAGAAGTCAAGGAAACATTTTGTTTAAAAAATTTTTATATCACTTTAGTAGGACACATTGAAGTCTTTTTTTTGAAAAAGAGGAATATGTTTAAATTCAGTCTTCAAAGAAAAACATAAACCAGATTAAAAAAGTGACATGTATTTATTCTTTATGTTCTTTGTGCTGACACCCTAGTTCCCATAGTCAATGACTGGCAGCTTTTTTTGTTCTGCTAAAAAAGTGTCTTTTTGGACAGAACCTTCAGCCTGATGACAATGTCAACTCTGTTGTATGTTACTGGTGCGCATGCACACATGCACAACCTGAATGGCTTCAGTGACAGTAGAAATCTCTGTCACATTGGGACAAACATTTGAACTGCTTTGGTGACAGTGCCAAAAAGTAATGAAACAAATGCTCTTTAATTTGCATACAATGTATTATTACTGAAAATTGTTTACTTAATAAATTATTTGCATGGGCTTTAATCACTCTTCATACGAGGTCTGTTCAATAAAAAATTATCATAATTTTTCATGAACAACCATGCCACTTGCTATTTCTAGCTGAGCTACAGAATTTAAGACCAAACCAAGTTGCATCACATAGTAACTGCGCAGTTGACTCATGTGTATATAGTGTATAGTATTAATTGTAACACGGCTCTGGGATTTCCCGCAACTTCGCATGGCGTCTTCGTAGCCAGGTGGGAAGGAGCAACAGTGCGTAGCACATGCTTCTTGATTAGACCGGGATTCGAGCCCGTCACCACCAAATACGGAGGATGCAGAAAGGTCAAGGGAATGACCACATATTCCCGGAGCAATATGGCCTTAGTTGCTAATGCTCCTAAAAAAATAGCAACTTTGCATCAAGCAATGTGATGCATACAAAACTCTGTAAAGGCTAGATTTATGTAGGTTAGTGTGCGGCTGTGTTGTTCATCTGGCCTGTTAGCCTAAAGGCCTGGAGGTTTTTGAAAACGTCCAGTTTACCATCCATCCACTGCCACAAGCAGGTGGGCCGGGTAGTAAGGAGTGTAAAGCACTGGCAGGGTGAACCCTATGGCAGCCAAGACAGCATGCACACAGTGTAACCTTGGCTGTTTGTCAATTTTATGCCCATTCAGTTTTGCCTACGTAAAAATCTACGTAGGTTGCTCTCAAATTTTGTTTCTCTCTCAAGAAAACATCAGCTGAAGTGTATGAAATGTTAAAAGAGGCTTATGGTGAATGTATGCTTCCATATAGCACAGCTAGCAGGTGGTTTAGAATGTTTAAAGATGGATGTGATTCAATTAAAAAATCGGCAGTCCTGGAGCTCTAACCACTGCTATCACTACAGAAACCATAAATATTGCTTCTGTAATCGTGAGAGAAGGTTGTTGTATAGCAGTAAGGCAACTGGCAGAGATGTTGAGAATATCAGTAGGAAACATTACTGTCCGTGACCATTTGCATATGACATGTTTATGCACGCTGAGTTCCAAGACTACTCACCCTAGTAACAGCAAGTTTGCATACAGGTTTGTCAGTAATTGCAACAGATCGTTATTGAAGCTGGTGAGATTCTGCACATGGTGATAATGGCAGATGAGACATGGCTTTCTCATTTCAACTGAGAGAGTAACCAACGATGCTTAGAAATTTTCGTCATCACCAACACCAAAAAAAAAGCAAAAGTTGTGACTTCTGCAGGCATTCTGCAGAAGTCATGCAGATGTGACTTCTGCAGACATTTCTGATGAAGCAGAAATAACAATAGTGTTCAGAAGGTTTACACACAGCCCTAACAAATCTTTTGATATCCTGATTTCTGTGTCTGTGGAAATTGAGTTGTCAAAATCCAACACTCATTGAATCCCAAAGAGAAATCAGTTTTCCCTTGCAAACTAAAAATTCTTCAGTAAGATTATTCTGATATCAGTGCACAGAATTCTCTGAATGGGCATTGAGCTTGGAGGAAGAAAATCCTTGTTTTAAAACAGCCATGTTTTTCAGTGATGAAGCTAATTTCAAAATGCTGGATGGAGTTAATCAGTGTACACACACACACACACATACATTCTAAAAATAGCAAAACACCTGAGTATTTCTCGAACATGCCACAGACTCCATTCATCTTCATCCATGGCTCTGCTATGCTGAGAACTAATATCCTAACAAATGACACCAAACATGAAAATTCCCAGTAGAGTCTCTCTGAACTTGACAAACTGAATTGTGTGCAATTCCTGTTGCCCTGTCTCTTGCTAAAACCTCTTGTCCCAGGAAATGCCCGGGCAAGAAACATGTTCATGCATAACATTCTAACCCTGCTATGAGGGGTGGATTCCTCCACCTGGCTAGCCCAACTTCTGTGTCAGGCACACACCTGGAGAAAATTCCACTGTACACATGTGAATGCTCCAGAACTGCTAACCTTAGGGGAGGGGGTGTTACTCTATCCATGAAATGCACATTTGCTGACCCAGATATTTACTGGGTTGGACATATTCCTAGATCTGACTGTTGGTTGTGGACTTGATCTTGGCTGAACCAGGTTTTAACTGGGTGAGATCTACCCATGAACCTGACTGCTGACCTAGGATTCCTTCTGTATGTGGGACTTGGTACTACCTACTGAAGTGTATATGCTTGTAACTGAAGTCCTCTTCAGAGTAGGATAGAAGACCCCATTCAGGGAATGATGAGGAATTATACCCTGGCTTTGCCAAGGTGGAATTCTTGACCGAGCTTCTCTGCTCAAAATTCTTGCATGGGAAGACTCCGGCTTGCCACTGTCCACCCTTCTCCTTCTACCTCCTTTGCCTTTCTTAAATCTTATATTTTTCTTCCTCTGAGGGGGGGGGGGGAGATAGCTTCCTCTCTCATCTGAGTTTTCTATACACTTGAAGTGGTGGAACCCATGTTTAGTCTCCAGAGCTAAGTTCCGGTCAACCCTTCCCCATCTCTTCTATCATGCAGTATGACTGATGACTTTTGAGGTTATGATGGACGTCATGGCGAGATCCAATCTTCTTTACATTTCAAGGGTACAGCTCTAAAACGGTGTTCACAGGCCGGCCGCTAGTAAGTACACCGGACCAAACCTATTGGTAAACATCTAGGAGGCTTCCGGATCAGTAGTGTATAATCTTGCTACCTCTACTCTGCCAGATAGTGACGGGAGGGAGTCCGAATAGTGTGTTTGCAGGGGGCATTGTCAAGGCCACATTATGCCAAGGATCTGGGTATATCCTTACCATGTGTACGGCATATCCACAAAATTCATTACTTCATACAGCATGTCCCCCCCCCACTTTGTCTTACTGTTGAATACATAATGAATTGTCAAACTAATAGAGTAAGCTTATCTGCAAAAAGATCTAAACCTCCCAAACACTTCCTAGTTCATTTCACAAATATATATGGTCTCAATTCTAATCTCAACAATGTCCATTTCCACTTGCATTCTGCCAAACCTCATGTGCTTTTTCTGACAGAATTTCAGTTATCAGTTGATTCAACTACTGCTCATCTCGGTTGCCCAAATTATTTGCTGTATGATTCCTTTCACCTCAAAGGTCAATCATATCCCATCACTTCCATCATGCAGTATGTTTACTTGTGCATATGTCCGTTCTGATATTCCCTGTCAGAGACTTGGTAATTTGGAATCTCCTCTTTTCAATCTTCTCTGGCTTAAAATCTCTCTACCTCTGTTTCAAATCATCTGTTGTCTCTACCGTTCTCCCAACTGTACTAATCACTTGGAGTTCTTCGACTTCCTCTCTCTGCAATTTAACTTTTTCCAACCGAACTTACATTGAGGTAATTTTCCTTGGTGATTTTAATGTTCACAACTCCAGCTGGCTTCTGTTTTCTAGTCACGCCGACCCAGCTGGTCAAGATGCTGAGGCTTTTGCAATTACTAATGACCTTGCACAGATTGTTCATTTACCTACAATAATACCAAATAATCCTAACCATACAGCCAACATGCTTGATCTTTTTTCACAAAGAACCCTTCTAAGTACATGGTCGAAGTGAGTGATCCATTAGGCACCTCAGATCACAACTTGGTGATTGTCTCTTCGCCAGTGGAACCTTTATCTCATGGCTATTCCCAATCTCGTGTTGTTTGGCATTACAAGAATGAAAATAGGATGACCTGCGAGGTTTCTTTTCCTTTATCAGATTACTGTTTTAAAACTTCTGTCAACGTTTGCTCAGATCGTGTCAGTGAAATTATTCTTGTAGCAATGGAATCCTTTATTCCGCACTCCACTTTAAAATCTCATCCTTTATCTAAACTTTGGTTTTCCAATAAATGTGCTAAGGCTGTTCAAGAGAAGAACTTTGCATATCGTAATTTGCTTGTTTCTAATTCTTCAGTTTCATTTTCTGCCTACACCAAACCTCGCAACAATTGTAAAGCAATTATTAATCAGTCCAAACTAGATTTGGAACAGGCTAAGAGTAGAAAACTTGCTTCTTGCCCTAATGGTAGCTGAGCATTCTGGTCGCTTGCCAAAGCTATTGGCCGCAACTTTTGCCCATCTCTGCTCCCACCTCTGTTAACACCAGATGGCTCTGTTGTCACTTCAGCCAAAGATAAAGCTGACCTGCTAGCATCCCATTTTTCTTCAAACTCATGTATTAATGATCTTAGTAAAACACCTCTCACCATTCCCAGCACGCTCCATTCAATGCCTGCTGTGGTCTTCCGTCAGAAGGACTTTGACTATTCTTGACCTAAGAAAGCTCCAGGTCCTGATGCGATTTCTCCACTTGTTCTCAAAACTTGTGCTCCTGAACTTACTCTTGTTCTTTGCCGCCTTTTTTCACTTTCTTATTCCAAAGGTGTTTTTCCTTCTGCTTGAAAATTTGCTCATATCCAGCCAGTTCCTTAAAAAGGGTGACAAATCCCTCCCATCCAATTATTGTCCCATTGCAATTACTTCTACTATTTCTAAAGTAATGGAGAAATCAATTAAATGCCAACTCTTAAACTACCTAGAAACCTTCCGTCTGACCAATGATTGCCAGTATGGATTCCATCAGTGTTGATCCACTTGTGATATTCTCCCTTATGTTACCCATTTATGGACAAATTCAATGGAAAAAGTTCGGTGAAACACAAGCAGTTGCTCTTGACAGCTCAAAGGTTTTCGATCATGTCTGGCATAAAGGTCTTCTAACTTTTTTTTTGTAATTAATTGTCAACGGTTTGCCAACTGTTTTTAGTAATTGGTTATCCAGTTTTCTTTCTGATTGCTCACTGAGGGTGATGCTAGATGGCTCCCTATCTTCTAACTTCTCCACTAATGCTGTTGTCCCCCAAGGTTCAACTCTTTCCCCCACTCCTTTCCTCTTGTGTATTAATGACCTTCTTCCATTGACTGGAAATCCTATCCATAGTTTTGCCGATGATAGCACATTGCATTCCACTTTCCATTTTGAGAAAAATGGAAAGTGGAATGCAATTCTCTGCTCAATCAGCTTCAATTTCTTGGATATCCACTACCAATTCCTTAAATGCCAATCTCCAGGTAATTCTCTAGTGGGGCAAAGACAACTTAGTTGATTTCAATCCTTCCAAAACTCAGTCTTTTCTTATATCTCACAAAAAGGATTCTTCTGCTTCTGTGCTTATCTTTTGTGACACTACAATTTCTAGGCAAGTTGATATATCTCTTTGGGGATTACCCTGACTTCTAATCTCTCTTGGCACAAGCACATTACAAATATTGCTTCCTCTGCATCTAAAAAACTTGATGCTCTCGCTTCTATTTTGCTCTCGGAATTACTTCTCTTCCAAACAGCTGTTCACTCTGTACAAATCTTCCCTACCATGGAATATTGTTCCCACATCTGAGGTGGTGCCTCCAAAACCTCTCTCAGGCTTCTAGGTTCCATTCAGAAGAAGGCAGTTAGGTTAATTAATGACTCCTCTCTCTCTCTCTCTCTCTCTCTCTCTCTCTCTCTCTCTCTCTCTCTCTCTCTCTCTCTCTCTCTCTCTCTCTCTCTCTCTCCACTTGCTGTCTCATAAACTTACTGTTTCTGCTGCATGCCTTTTCAACAGATTGGCTTCTATAATTCCCACTCTCTCTTTCAAAACAGTCCAAACACGTGCTGCCACCAGCCAACATCCATTTACTGTCCAACTTCATACCCACAGAACCAACTTTTCATATTCCTCGTTTATTTATTCAACTGGCCTTTTCTGCAGAAGTTCGTCTAATGTCAACAAATATCTTCTCTCGTCTTCTCAACCTCCAACCCAAAAACGGTACTAAGTACTATAGGTTCTAATACCTCTCATATTTGGGGTTTACATTTAAAAAAAAAAAAAAAAAAAAAAAAGCTATCCCAACCTACCTCCTACTCCCCCACCCTTTCTGGCTTTCATCCTTCCCTTCCACAACAAATCTTGGATCTTCTGGAATTTTTCTAGCAGGCCCAGTACAGTGCCCTTATAGCAGAGTATTGCGTGCTTCCCTGTGGCTTAGAACTGAAGTCAGGGGGTGACTGACCTTGTGTTTTTCACCCCCAGACTGCTAAACACTAATGCTGGTCACAACATAAAATGCTACACTACACTACACTGACACACCATACAGTACACCCATGGCCGGTGCATGGCTTACACCAATACAGAAAACCTAACATTGAAGGGGGGAACCCTGGAAACCACAACTATGACACACACACACACACACACACACACACACACACACACACACACACACACACACACACACACACACACACACACACACGTTCTAAAAGTAACCCTAATTTAATTGGCTTAACCCATCTAAAGTTATACCCAGGGACTCACATCTAGTGAGTATGGGCTTGGCACACCCAGGGTCCTGAGCTGGGTGTCATCATTCTTCTCTTCCTTGGTGATTCCCTTCTACTTCTGACTCTTGTTCTCTCTCTCTCTCTCAGGGTAACTCAGTGCATCATAGCCACAGTTGCTAATACACCAACAAACTTAACAACAAGAAGGTAACTCAGATTTTTTTTTTTTTTTTGGCTGTTGCAGAAAAAGCCTCAGGCTTCCTTGCACCATATGGCTGATGATGATGATGATAATAATAATACTAATAAGGAGCAAGGTGGTGATGATGCTAGAAGTATGCTCGGACTTGGCCATCAGGCTGAGTTTGGGCCCCGTAGCACAAATCATAATTGGGCTTGGGTTGGACTGTGTAGCATAGATAACATTCAGATTCAGGTAACTTTTAGGTTCAAATTTTATGAAACTTTAAGTATTTCAGGCTTCTTTGAGTCATTTTTTATTCCAAAGAAAAAGCACGTAGCTTGTAATAGAGAAAACATAGAACATAAAGTTAGCTGTCAATGTTTGTGTTGCAGTCAAGGAAGAACAACACGTGGACTAGGAATTCCTCATTAGTACTAGAGAAAGGTGAGGTTCCATATTATTATGAGCAGACTTCAATCGAGCTAAATAAAACACATGTTGAAATGCAGATGAAGTGGGAAATTGTTTTCGCAATGAAACGCAATCAGGTTGAACTTCCTTGGCCATGAAATGAGAGTATCATAACAGAAACAAATTAGTGTGATAATAAAGCTTTCCTTTCCTCTTAGTTGCAATGAAGTGTAGCTCTCATATGTACAGGCAGGGATGAACTGCTGTAGTTAGCAGTTTTTCCAACTATGGCAGCAAATGGCAAATTGTAGGGGATTTGTAAAGTGAGTTAATGACAAATGGTTAGAAATGGTTTTAAGAAGTTTCGGAACAAATTGCTGTTTATATGGAATACCGGTATTCCATATACCTGATTGCAGAAGATTAGACCAATTGGAATGTGTTCATAACCCACTACTGTTATGTCTGTAGCAGTTCAGTCTGATTGTTCTCTTGACTTATACTGCAGCAGAAGGAAATGTGGATTTTTAAGGTTATAAAATTTGATTTGGTGACTTTTTATAGGAAAAGATAGACTTTTAACTGCATTTGGGGACTTGTTAATAGCAAGAGTTCACAACACTGATTTCTGGATCTTGTGTTGTCTGATTCAGCATGTGAACAGTATTTATGAATAGGTTTTGAGTTTTTAGTTGTTTTTTCAAATATATTCAGAAGAATTGCATGCCACTCAAAATGAATTTTGATAAAATCAGAGAGAAATTAAAAAGTTGAGAAAATAGATACGTACAATGATAACCTAGTTTAACGTAATATAATAAAATATATAATAATAAGTAGCAGGCAGTAGCTTTCAAGACTAACAAGTCTCTTTTTCAACTGAATTTAAATACAACGGATAAGTGCAATGAGCTGAGTGAGGCATGTTATTCATTTACTATTGTTGTTGCATAGACGTGCAGTTTTTTTTACTCCACTGATTATCTAGCATTGGAGTAAAAAAAAATCAGTGGAGTAAAAAAAAAAAACAGCGCACGTCCATGTAACAACAATAGTAAATGAATAACGTGCCTCACTCAGCTCATTGCACTTATCCGTTGTATTTAAATTCAGTTGAAAAAGAGACTTGCTAGTCTTGAAAGCTACTGCCTGCTACTTATTATTATATATTTTATTATATTACATTAAACTGGGTTATCATTGTACGTATCTATTTTTCTCAGCCATGTACACCAGGCCCATTCGTTACTAAATTAAAAAGTGGTGAATATATTCTGAGAAGAAAGAAGAAAAAAAAAAAAAAAAAAACATGGTAAAAAGTTAGGTATGGAAATTGTTTTATGAAATACAAGATGCAACTACTGAAGAGAAAATTGGTGCCATTAAGTGCATAAAATGTCACTCTCTTAAGTCAATCTGCCAAAAAAAAACTGGAACTTTGCATTTAAGTTGTCATTCTTGTAAAATCAGGGGACAACGTAACATAGAGAAGCACTTACATCCACCTTCTTTGTATATCATAAAGTAAAGGATGAAGTGACTAAAACTTGTGTCTCACTATGTTGCTAAGAAGTTAAACCCTTTGACATTGTGACTGGTTCTGGCTTTATAGAGTACCCAGTTTTTAATAAAAGTATGATCACTGCATAGAAATCTGAATGCTAGAGATTTTTTACCACATTCTACTACAATTTCCCACAATGCACAAAAATAAACTGAAAAGTTGTGCAAAACACTCATCTCCAGTATTCAGTCATTAATAAATCTCTATCAATATAGTGCATCTACCAAATGTGGACAGATATAAGCACATATCCTATGTGTAATGCTAACGTTGCACTACATTAATGATAACTGGAAGCTGAAAAAAAGTACTGTTCACTTGTGAATTTCCTAATGATCGTAAAACTGCCACTAATATAGAAAATAGTTGAGTCACAGGCTTGTGAAATTAGGTCTTTGGCCAGACATTCTCTCCAATTTAATTGTTGTTACAGATCAAGGAGTTAACGTTGTATGCACCCTTCACTTTTGCGTTAGACTAAGCTGCAGTTCACACATGATCGATACTATTCTAAGAAACACCTTCAAAAGGGAATTCCTTGAAACAAACTTGCGTTAACTTATTATCACTCGACATTAAAGATGTTGTGACATACCTCATTGTACATCATCTAAAAACCACGTTTCATCAAGGGTGCAAGTCACATTAGTATAGCAGAATAGACATGTACAAATCATTTGATGCTAGTTATCAAGATATGGAAAACATTCTAATAGAATGCCAAGAAGCTAGAATATCTCTCATTCAAGATGACTCTGCAGATGCTGGTGAACTTCTTTACATCCTTCAAAGAAGCTTCACTGCAACTTGAAGCAGGTACCTATGCAACACTTCCACTTGTTCTGCCAACAAGGAGGTGCCTCCGTAGCCAGGTGGGCAGGAGCAGCAGTGCATAGCACACGCTTCTTGATTAGACCCGGGTTCAAGCCTGTGACCACCAAATACTGAGGATGCGGAAAGGTCAGGGAATGACCACCGCATATCCCTGGAGCAATATGGCCTTAGTTGCTAATGATCCTAAAACCCAAATAACAACATCTGCCAACAAGGCAAGGTTTAATTTAAATCACTTGGACATGTTGGTTTTAGACACTCATGAACTGGCTGAATTAAAAACACATGCTCATGTGATTCTAAATTAAAAGTTCAAAGAACATGAATTGCACAGAGTTGCTTTGTTCTTCTGGCCAAATTTGCACCAATTAAGAATCCTTTCAAGCAAAGAATAAGAAGAAACAAAGGGTGATGTGTGAAATTTAATAGAAAAGTTTAAATGTGACAAAGAATTCTGAACCACTGTGGTCACATCAAGAAATCTTTGCAAGGAAAGTGTTGGTCACTGTTGAAGACAGAAGCTGCAGATTTTAGTTTTCAGCATGCTTGAAGATGCAACTGAAGAGTCAAAGTCAAGATAAAATCAAGAAAAATATGAATATTGCTTTAGATCATGTTGAAATTCATGACTTATTTGATTGGTGGAAAAACCATGGGTGGGAATTAAGGCTTTTTTTGTTGCAAGAATTGCCAAATATGTACTTTGTGTACCTGCCACAAGTGCAAGCAGTGAAAGAAATTGTAATGCAGCCAGGCTCATTGTGAAGGAGTGTCAAACCTCTTTAAGTAGTGAAAATGTTGATTAGATTTTGTTTTTACACAACAGTATGAAACAAAATTCACCAAAGGATGTTCAGCGTGGAAATATGTTGAATGTAGTGAATTGAGAATTTATTTAACTCTTCATTGATTCCCCTTAAAATGTTTGCAACTCTGTTTATTTTTAAATAACTTTTTATGGATTGTTTTGGAGTCTCCCCCCCCTTCTGAAATACTGAGCTCTAAAAGCATTGCAGAATATATGTGTGTGATTTAATAGTCTATCATTAATGGTAAACTTTGTACATAATGATTATAGATAATCCACTTGGAAATCCTAACGCCACAGTTTTCACATCACGAACTGTATTTTTCATCACTCTGCTTCGGGGCACACCATTTATATTGCAGCTTTTGATTAGTTTGTGTTTGTGTGGTTCCCCAGTTGAGATGCTTTTCCTTCAGTCTGTATTGGATGAATATTTGTTTATATACATTGCACTTAAGAATAGTCTGCATTTCGTAAATCAATGTTAAGTGCTCTTTATTTTTATAAGGACTAATGAAATGAAATATAGATTAGTGTGTCCTTTCATATCAGTATATCCAGGTTTCACTTCTGCATTTATTTACAGTCACATATATTGTTCAGATTAGTACCTAATGTTTTTAATTCCACAATATGGTCAAGGATATATAGTCATGTGTTATTATTATTATTAGCAGCCATATGGTGCAAGGAAGCCTGAGGCTTATGATGCTGCACCAGCCAAAACAAATTCCCGAGTTACCCTGAGACAGAGAGAGAGAGAGAGAGAGAGAGAGAGAGAGAGAGAGAGAGAGACAGACAGACAGACAGACAGACAGACAGACAGACAGACAGAAAGAGAGAGAGAGAGAGAGTCAGAAGTAGAAAGGAATTTCCAAGAAAGAGAAGAATGATGATATCCAGCTGAGGACCCTGGGTGTGCCAAGCCCATACTCACCAGATGTGAGCCCCTGGGGTAATATAAATACACAAAACTTACAGCATCTTATAAGTGTGAAAACAAGACAAGCTGATGGTGAGGCTTCATGGTATGTGGAATAATTCTACAAAATTCCTTAAATTGATGTATATCAGTTTTAATCTAAGGTCGGTGCTGCCATGCAGTTAGTGTCTGTTTAACCTTTAGCACAAAAGTGGAATGATTCAATATCAGTTTTGTTTATATGTTCATTAAAAAAAAGTTTAAAAAAAAAAAAAAGGGGAGAATAGTATTTGTTATTACTTCTAAGAATAAGCTTCAAAGGGATTAACTTGATCACTCACATTATACAGCTGTGATGTAGGAAAAAATCCTAATGAAACTGTCAATTTGTATAGAAAGGTACACCACTTGATAGCCAAGTTAAGAGGTATGGATGGGCTCAGCGGGCCTGTTCTTCATGTTTGGCCCCAACTTAGCTGAGGGCCGGGTAGAATGGTAGCCTTCAAGCGAGCTGTCTTTGGGTCGGGCCAGGAAAAATTCTAAAATTTCAGCTTGTGCAGTCCTCTGGTTATGTAGACGTGTTATTGATGGTATGTTTTCTCTGGAAGGACTGAAAATTGCACCTTTTTTCCTTCAAAACAGTGGCAAGAGCAGTGTTTACATAAAGCCTGAGGATTCTCAATGAACAAGGCAAATATTTGGTTACAACAAGAAGGCATGCCTGCTAATTACAGCTGTGTGCAGCCAGCAAATGGCTAGATGAACAGTTTCTTCAATATCCT
This sequence comes from Mastigoproctus giganteus, assembly GCF_048544385.1. NCBI lineage: Eukaryota > Metazoa > Arthropoda > Arachnida > Uropygi > Thelyphonidae > Mastigoproctus > Mastigoproctus giganteus. The sequence continues at coordinate 114,851,564 of NC_143583.1, read as the reverse complement.
AGGTAACCTATGAGAAGGAAGGTAGATTTCAATGGTGTGGACAAGTGAAATGGCCACTGCATTCCCTTGCCTTTGCACTTTTAGACTTTTACCTGTGAAGTCATTCCAAAACCAAAATTTTTTTGTTATGAAAATGCAAAGTGCCAAGCATCTCAAGGAACAGATTATCACTGCATGAGATCAAACTTCAAATAGTTCATGCTGTTTCCTGACTAGCAAAAATGTTTGTATTTTTGTGTTCATCTGAAGGTGCTCATATGGAAAAGTATTTTGCAGTTCCCTATGGTTCCAGACTTGTGGTATACCCTGTGAATATTTCTGTTCAAAGAGAATCAGTGAATTTACAAAGTTATTGTAGTAATTTTTATTTGGATTATAGTACAAAATTTTTAATGTTTGAGGGGTAATCAAGTTTCCTATCCCTAATATTGAAATTAGTTCCAAGTTCTTTTGAAATATGTATTATGTACCTGCATATCACTCTGATGCACATGCACAAAATTAGAGGTCACTGATATATAATCCTTTTTTTGTTGCAAGTAAGGAACTGACTGAAGGAATACTATCTCTCTAAGAAATGGAGAAAACAGCAGGTTAGAGCTGTTATCAGATATTTAGTGAAAAATATCTGGATTCCAACTGATATTCACAGAATATCTACCCTGTTCACCAGATTTGTTCTGTGGCTTCCTTGTGCTATATTGCAAAAAAGAATTGCTAAATTGAAGAATTAATATAAGCAGAGAATTGATAATACTAATGACATTGAAATATCACTTAAACATCATGCCTTTTAATATAGTAAGTATTGAGGGGAAAAAAATGCTTCTATAAATTAAGAGCATACCTAAAAGTCTTTGTATAATGGGCCTTTAGAACAGGCTTATGCTGTTATATAAAAACAGATAACCAGTATCCATTTGTTTAAGATTCTTCAATTCAACTAAAAATTGTTAGGCCCGAACACTGGCCAGCAGTGCTTTCTGATTATTAAAATAAATAGATAATTAAACCACTAGTGAAATAAGTAAAATTATTTGATGAGAAAATAAGATTTGCAATAATCTGGTAGTAATACAAGTGACATCCAAAAACTTACCTGACTTGACTGTACATATGCTTGATATATAAAAACAACTCCATTTTTATCATTCATAAATGTCTCTCTTATTGGGCTGTTCCAGCTTCAATACATTGAAGTACAAAGAACAGAAGAGAATAAAGTAGCCAAACTAAAGGAAAATGTAGATGTCACAGAATTGGGTTATTTATGAATAGATGAAAGCTTGTATATGTTGGGATAAATTTTGTCAGATAAAATTTTGGTCCAAGCAGTTTAAATGGGATTAAGAATCTAGAGAACCTGACCCTTCCCCTTTGTGGATGATCGACAGAAGTGAATGTGATAAAAAAAAAAAAAATTAAATGCCTGATTTATGCAGGATCAAATAAAGTATCTATAATTGTCAGAGATTGTAACATTTTTGAGGGGTTGTTACCAGCCAGAAGTTATTCATGAAAAGTGTGAGGGCTATATATGGTGATACTGCTCCATCTGACCGCCCTTGTATAAACACCTGACCATCAAAAGTCAGTTCTTGCTAGTGCCAAGAAACAGTGATCTGCATCAGCAGATCCACATGGATTCATCACCGGAATCTTAACAGGAGTCCATGCAATGAAAACAAATTGTAGCAATGTGGCATTAAGGACAGGTTACTTCTTTGGATAAAGGGATGGTTCAGTGAAGAATACTGAGAGTAATTATTAATGGACACTGCTCTTTGTGGACTAATGTTATCATTGGAGTCCCGCAAGGTTCGGTGTTGGGCTCATCGTTGTTTCCATATTTATTAATGATATTGATAAGGATATATTGGGATTAATGTCAAAGTTTGGATATGAATACAAAGGTTGTCAGGGTGGTTAATAACATTAATGAAGGTATGCTGCTATTGCAACAAGATCTAGAAAAATGAGGCAGATGGGCTGAGAAATGGCAGTTGAAGTTTCATATTGAGAAATGCAAGGTACTGCATGTGAATAGCAGTAATCGCAGATTAACATACCAACTCTGTGGTATGTTAATGTAGGTAGTTGAAAATGAAAAAGACCTGGGGGTAAATGTGCAGTCAGATATGAAGTTCTCTGAGCAGTGCTGACAGGCTGCCAGGACAGATCATGTGGGTTTTGTCAATGATATACAGAAATTTTGCTAGCAGGGAATAAGCAAGTGATTATCCCTTTGTATAAGGCAATGGTTAGGCCATATCTTGAGTATTGCACATTGGTCTGGAGTCCTTATATTAGGAAGAATGTGGATTTGCTAGAATGTATGCAGAGAAGGGCAACAAGATTAGTGAAGGGAACGAAAGGGTAGTCTTACCAAGAAAGGCTTGGGTTCTGCAAATTGCAGCATCTGGATCTAGTCAGCTGTGAGGTGATGTGATTGGGGTGTTTAAGGCTTTGAATGGATTGAGCTGGTTCATTGCTGGTGGCATTCTTCCTCTTGCTCAGACTACATGCGTAAGGGAAGGGGAACAAACTGAAATTGAGGATGGTTATAGGATAGATGTGTGAAATTTGCCTTTAGCTAGCAGGAGCGAACTTTGGAACAAACTTCCATCTGCTTTTGTGGAAGTACGTAATTTGAATAAATTCAAGGAAGAACTAGGCAAATTATTGAAGAGAATGGGCAAGTGACGTGGGAAAGAGTTTTTTTTTTTTTTTTTTTGGCTTATGTTTTGTAAGTTTGCTTTCTAGTGTCATTTTCCACTACTAATACTACCAGTTTCCACAACCCAAAAATTCAACACTTACCCCTCCAATGGGAAGATCATGGCCACCAGATTTTGGAATATGGAAGAAATTCTTTTGATAGACTGTGCCACATAAGAAACAATCACTACAAATGCCTATTCTTCTGTTCTCGTAGGCTTCCTAAATTTTCAAAAATTTAAGAGGATCCATAAAGGCACACGCGCGCGTGCACACACACACACACACACACACACACACACACACACACACACACACACACACACACACACACACACACACACACACACACACAGAAATTAGCACAAGGTTTCATGACAGTATTCCTGTACATAGGTCCTACAAAGCAATTGTTGCTCTGAGAAATTACAGATTCCGTTTAGTTAAACCACCCATCCTGCAGTGATTATTTCTTTTACAGAAATTTGAAGAAATCTGATGTCCACTTGAAAATTGTCCACAATGTGATGACACCACATCTCAAGAAGCTTTAAGTGTCATTTTCAGACAAAAACTTTTTTTCCCTTCAAAATGGAGGATGGATATTGAAATCAAAAGGGTGGGGGGGGCATATATTGAGAAAAAAAATTAGGCTTTTTTATTACTGAGGTAGACAACTTTTTGCATGATCTCTCATATAGTTGAACTTTATAGATGGCATAGAATAACATGGAAAAAACTATTTACAAAAGTGGGACATCTAAATTATTCACCAGTAACTGAAATCTTAATCAAAATGGCTGCTAAGAACCTTGACTTTCCTTTGCTGACATGTGACAAAATTTCTGATCTACCTGAACACAGCATTTCTTGTGCACATGATGATCTACTGAAATACATTAATCATTAGCTGTTTCATGCATTTCAGTAGATCATTGAAGGCAGTGATGCTCACTGCAGCAATGAGATCCATGGATTCTGCAGGGTTGAAGAAAACAAAATTGTGGGATTTGTTAATGTTTCATTACTTCATTCCTGCACTAATGAAACATTAACTTTGCTATTAGTAAAGTTTACTTTTCCTTTTATTTTTTCTCTCTATATATATATTGAAAAAAAATAAAAGGAAAAGTAAATTTTTATGCGATAGTTTTAGAAAAGTGATTACAAGAGTCCAAAAATGATGGTATACGAGGGTGAGGTTTGTAAAGTTTGCAGCCTGAGTATAAAAGAGTAGTGATACACTGTTAAAAATTTCTCTACTTAATGTGTAACACTTCAAATAGTAATCCACCAAGATTTGTGCAGTTTCAATAATGTCTTTTTTAATTACAGGTCCTGAAGGCAACAAAGTTGTGTGAATGAAGATGGAGAAAATCAGTCACTGTGCACTCATCCAATATTTGGGAAAAAAGGGACTAATTCCAGAGGCAATTCGTGAAGATAAGGTTACATCGGGGGGGATGTCCCCTCCTATTCCATGGTTAAGAAGTTTGCAGCAGAATATAAACAAGTGAGGGAGAGCCAGGAAAATGGTACATGCTGTGGAAGACCTGCAATGCATTATGCAGTGGAACACGGCTCTTCTCCCCCTCCAGTGAAAGCTAAATCGATTCTTTGTTTTTGGGATGTTGATGAAGTGTTGCTAGTGGATTACCTTCAGAAATACCAAACAGTTTCAGAGGCATATTACACAGACCTGAGACATTTATGTGAAAACATCAATGACAAACATTGAGGAAAACTTAACAAAGGAGTCTTATTCTACTAGGACAACATGCCTACTTGCAAGTCTTTCTGTGCCATGGCTGTAATGCATGAGTGTGGCTTTGAAATCTTGGACTGTGTGGCATGTGGATGTTTGTTTTCCCTGGCTCAAAAGAAAATTTTCTTCACAGCTGGAATCAACACATTGCAGCATTGGTGGCAAAAAGTGTATTGACTCCAAAGGGGACTGTGTTGAAAAGTAACATGTTACTAGACTCCTCAAATAAACCCTTCATACTCACGCTATGAACTTTTCAAATGCTTCTGGTAGTTAGCAAAGAGAAAGCTTTTTTTTTATTTAATTAGTATACCAACAAACATGACTAATTTATTTTTAAATTAGTTAATGCTGATAGGAAAAAAAACATTGATTTAGAGATATTCTCATGGGCAGATTTAATGCTTCTGAATGGAGTATGTAGAAATCTGCTTGAGTGACCTTTCATCATTAGGAGTTATAGTTGGTTATAGGAGTTATACTCTGGATTTGCAGGGGGTATAGTTAAGTAAGTGCCATTGTAGTGGCACTTTGCTGCTATGCATAGTTACTACTGCTGAACTAATTTATTGCAAATTAATATGGTGAATTTCATGTGAGTAGGATGTGATTTTCTGCAATTTCCATTGAGTATACTTGCAATTTTTGTAACTGAGTAAAATAATGTATCAATTTTGTCTTTAACTTGGGAAAACAGCTTCATAGACTTATGAAATCCATAAACAAGCATTTGGTATTGATGCCATGTGTAGAACACAAACTTTTCAATTGTATTTACACTTTCAAGGTAGCCAAGCTTCAGTTGAAGAATTTGAGTATTCAGGTTACCCGTCAAGTCAGACTGATGAAAATGTCGAAAAAATACATCAGGCCACCCACAAGGACAAATGTTGTGCGATAAAAAAAATATTTTAGACATTTTAGTCCTATTGTGCAGTATGTGCCTACTCATTTTAACTGAAAATTAAAAATGGAGCAGATTGCTGCAAAAATAGTGTGTCATTTGCTGAGTGACAAGCAAAATGAGAACTGACTTTCTGTGTGCAGGGGCTTGCAGGCACAAGCTGGAACAAACAGAAATTACCTTTCCAGGGTCATAACAGGGGTGAAAGCTGGGTTTATGATTGACTCAAAAACAAAGCAGTGGTCCTCCCAGTGGAAAAATCTATCTGCATCAAAAATTATTCATATAAGTCTGAATTAATTTTATTGCCCACTCTTGACTTGTACTTGTATATGAACATTGACGATACTATTGTAAAACAAAAAAAAAAAAAAAAAAAGTGAAAAATATATATTTAAAAATTACACAAAAATAATACAGGGTTGTTAAAATTAAAGTATCCCTATGTAAAGGGCTCTAGAGCGAGTTCTAAGGCTTGTACTGAAGAGGGATTTGGACAACAGGTACAATAAAGAATACGCTCGCCATTTATTGGGGGAAAAAAAATTAGTTACAAAATTTGTCGCTATATGGCACTGTAACAATACAAATCACTTGAACAGCGCTACAATTGTTCAATGTGTCCTCCATTTTGGTCAACAGCAGTTTCCATTTGAAGAAAAGCATTTTCTACAGCAGAATGTAACATGTCAACTGGAATAGCCAGCACATGACGTCTAATGCTGTCCTTCAGATCTGCCAGAGTTTGACATCCTTTCCGATACACCTGGTTCTTCAAAAAACCCCACAACCAGAAGTCACATGGGATGAAGTCCGGTGATTGGGGTGGCCAAGATGTCTGGAAACAATGGCTGATGACACATTCATCTGTAAAGTGTTGCCTTAGCAATCTTTGGACACAACAGTGGATATGAGGCGGCACACTATCTTGCATGAATATGGTATTCTGAAGGCACCTACTTTGTTGCAGCTCTGGTATTGTGAAATTTGCCAACATTTCATAATATCGCTGTCCAGTGACGGAACAGGTGCGGGGCCCATTCGGTGTGTTACCTGTTCAAAAAAATATGGCCCAATCATGAATGTGGCTGTAAATCCACACACTGTCACTTTTGGAGAATGCAACGGGACCTCTTGGATAACTCAAGGTTTTCTGTTGCCCAAATTTGACAGTTGTGCATATTCACTTGTCCATTTAAGCAGAAGTGGGCTTCATCACTCCAAAGGATGTTCCATGGCCAAGTGATATCCACTGTCATTCGCGCCAGAAACTGAAGTGCATATGTGAAACGAATATCTGCATCACCATGCTTTAGCTGCTGTAGCATGTACATCTTGTAAGTATAGTACCACAACACCTGATGCATTACTAGCCTTACAGTGGAATACGGCATGTCCACTTCACGATACCAAATGCGGAGGACGCAGAAAGGTCAGGGAATGACCACCACATATCCCCAGAGCAATATGGCCTTAGTTGCTAATGCTCCTAAAAACCAAACAACAACAACAACCACTTCACGAGAAACAGCTGGCACATTTGCGCTACCACATGGAGATTGACTTGATAAATCCATGACAGCCATAGCCACAACCACATCTTCAACACGAGAGGAGGCCACTCTTTTTCGACCTCTACCCAGTTGAACACCAAGATGTCCTGTCGCTTCAAATTTTGCAATCATTTTGTGGACAGCAGAAACAGTCATTAGGTCCCTGCCTTATGTGCTTCTGACACCAGAATTCTCTGATAGCCGCAGCTGCATTGTTGCTGTTCTGATAGTACATCTTCACTAATAGCACCTTTTCCTGCAATGTTGTTGGCATTGCTTCTGTAGTGCAGGTAAACATCTACTGTATGATTTTGAAGAGACTGCTTTGCTTTTATACAGTACATTAGAGCTGAGTAGTGGCTCTGTGCCAATAACTTATGATTATGCAAATAACTTACATTATTTGCATAATCGTAACTAAGATAATTACACACCATACAGTGACAAATTTTGTAACTCCCCCCCCCAATAAATGTCGAGCGCATTCTTTATTGTACCTGTTTTCCAAATTTCTCTTCAGTATGAGCCTTAGAACTTGCTCCAGAGCCTCTACATAGGGATACTTTAATTTTAACAACCCTGTACTTCAAAATTATTTTTTTCCCTTTGTAGTAATGTTGTTGATGTTTATATATATTATGTGACTTGGTATCATCAGCTTCTGGATCCAAATCCCAGAGAATTGCTTCAATTTCGGACCATTAACGCTGGTTATTACCAAAAAAAATATATATATATTGGAAAATAATTTTTTACTCTGCTCTCATTGTTTGGTTGTAAAATCAAAATTTAAAAAATATATATATATATTTAAAAGCATTTATATATATAGTTTTTCAATTTTTACACTTTCACATTCCTCAGGGGAAAAAAAAAAAAAAAAAAAAAAAACTTAATCTGGGTCACTTGCACATCCCTAAAAATACAGTAACAAAATGATTAACTAAGGAAAACCTTATGAATGTATTTAATTAAGTATTAAACAGCATGCTTTTACACTTGATTGGCATTATTCAGAAATGAATAATAACAATCAATGTACATATGCAATACTAAATGTCAAATTAGAGTTGAACAGTAATTTATGCTTTGCTGCTATAATTAGATATTCATAGCTTAAATGTCAACTATTTATTTGGATGTGATTAGCTGTCTGTTAAAACCAGTCATATGAAATTTTTTTGTTATTTTCTGGTTTATTTTTAGGTACAGAATGATACTGGATGATTTACTTGGTTTGTTGTAAAAAAGGAAAAATATATATTAAAAAAGTTATTCATGGCTGAAATTCAGCACAGACCATCTGATCGAGTAACATTTTGAATGCCTTGCTCTTTCTGTGGCTTCGTCTTGTTGCCCCAGTCTTAGTTTTGCAGGTAAATGAGGACTTGTGATTATTGTTCCAAATAGAAGAGCATTCATCCAAAGGTTTTCTGATGGCCTGTCTCTCTTCCTGGACAGTTAGAGGTTTTTAAACATACAAAAGCCATTTCTTTTATACATCATGGTTGTAATATATTTCTATTGTGATAAAAAATATATATAATAATAATAATAATAATAATAATAATAATAATAATTTTTAAAAAATATATATATATTATATATATTTTTATTATTATATATATATTTTTATTATTATTATTATTATATATATATATATATATAATAAACATCAATACATATTGATCTGTATATAAAAGAAATTCAATTAAATCAATGCTTAGTTATTTGTAAAAAAAAAAAAAAAAAAAAGTAATGCACAAAAAGTTGAATTAAAAGTGTTTTGATTGTACCGTTTTGATATTTCATTGTCATTTCAGTGACTTCATTTATTTGGTTCTTTGTTTTGTAGAAAGGCTTAGATTCCCTGTTTTCAGTTTGCAGAAGAACTCATTAATATTCAGTGTATAAATAGTAGAATGTTCATTTTCATTAATTGCAATTCGAAAAAAAATAATAATAACATACATAGATATCAGTACTATTGATTGGTTGTATTATATTTTTGTTGTGTTGAAAATGTTACATACACACATCACATAATTTGTAGGTAAATTAACCTATTAATGTATATTGTATAAATATGGTATATAATCATGTTTTTTTCTTTTTTATGTGTGGGAAGGGAGGATAATCTTAGAGCGAGATGTTAATTTAAACATTTATTTCACCAAGTGCTTATAAATGATGTTTATCAATATCTTTAAAATACTTGAGATGCCATTATTGTAAGGAGCCAATATTTTTTCATTTATAATTTATATATATATAATTTATTTCTATTCCATTGCAACTTCCATATTTATGATGACTGTAGCTAACTATTTTTGTTGAAATAGTAAAGACGTCTTTGCAGGATAATTTAGAATGAGCTCTGGTAAAAATAAAAATTACTGTTGTGAAATCCAGTTTTGCTTAGTCATTATCATTTTCATCTATCTTTGTTGCATTAATATTGTTCTGTTTTTTTTTTTTTTTTGTTTAAGCTTTGATTAGCCAAAAAATTTTATTATTAAAATTTGTTATAACTATTGACAGTCACAGTAATAACAGATTTGATGTTATAAAGCAAGGAAAAAGCACTTTGAATTTAATAAAAATAAATTTTTCCTAAACACCTAGATGGCCCATGATTTAATCCCTTTGAATTATATCATTTGTACTTTTTTTTTTAAGTACACAATTTGATTTTTGTAACAAATGCCTATAAATTTTTCATGTATTATTGTTAATATGCAGACACAGCCATAGTATTCACTAAAACTTTCCCCTTTAGTTCTCTTAATTTTTTCCCTTTAGTATTGCCATATTCAAGAAAGTGCAAGGAAGCTAGAGGCTTTTGCTACTTTAGTGAAAAATATCCTCTGTTTCCCCTCTTCTTGTAGCTACTGATCATTGGAATTTTCCTAAACCATCTGCCTCAACTACCCGTGGAGTCAACTTATTCCAATAATTAACAACTTGTTGTCTAAAGGAAATTTTTCTACAATCCACTATACTTTCCCCAAATTCAATTGTATACCACCTTGTTCTAGTTTCTCTTAACATGAAAATTTCACCTTCATTCATCTTACTGCCTGCCTCCTCAGTGCACCTCAATCAAGACCCCTCTAAAGTATCTAATTGCCAAGCTCTGTAGCCCACATATTAAAAGTCTCTTCTAATATGATAGCCCTTTAGCCAATCTCACCAGTCATGTTTCCCATCTTTGAACATTTTCAAGTGGTTCAGTGTAGGTGCAATCTCCACATTTGGACACAGTATTTCAATTGCAGCCTCACAATTGCCTCAAATATATCAAAAATGTCTCGAATATATTTTTCATATTTACTGAATATTTGCTGATATTTACAAGCATATATTCAGTAAATCACCAGTTTGACACCATGGACCTCCTTTATGATTACATTACAGATAAACTTTCATGTCTGTATTGTGACCTCAAATCCCTTTCTTACTCTACTACCATTTTTAATTAAGTATATAAGTTATTTTGGGATTGTTATGTCTCAAGTATAAAACTTTGCATTTTGAAGCATTAAAACTTGGCTGCCACCACATAAACCTATCTAAAGTCATCCTGAAGTGCCACTGCTTGGCAATGGTCATTAATTCCCAATATTCACATCATCCAAAAATTGACATTTCCTATATCCACTTATCAAAGTAATTTTTAAAAAAATTAGAAAAGGTTGTGGTCCTAACACTGATCTCTGAGGGAACCCCCCACTCCAGCCCACTCAAAAAAAGTAATTACGACCCTCCTGATTCCATCGTGTAATCCGGCTAAAAATCTTACTGCAATTTCAGTGTTTCCAACTTATATAGCTATCTATCATGCAGGATCAAATGCTTTGCTAAAGTCCAAATAAACAGTGTCCCATTTATTTTTTTAATCCATCTCATAAATGATACTGATCATGTTAGTTAAACAAGATTATCCTTTTAAAAAAATCTCATTCTGAGTTTCCTTGAGAAAACCTTTTCTATCCAGATTATCCTGTACTGCATTCTTACTCATTGCTTCCCTCCATGATTTTCCCTATCATTGAAATCAGACTGACTAGTCTGCAGTTTGAAAACTAAAAATTCTGTACTACTTAGCTTTGTGAAATAGTATAAACAGTTATCAGTTAATAAGAAAACTGATAGATGGCTTTTAATAAATAAATTGAAATGACTTTACCTTGATTACAAGTTTTTTTTTTGCTTTCTTTATTAAATGAGATTTAAGGTATCATGCAAAGGTAATACTGAGGATTACTTTCGTTGCTTAAAGGTAGTTGTGATGAATTTTCACAACTTTTTCACAACCTTTTTTTTTTAGAGATTGGTAGAATTGGGATGGCTGAGGAAAAAAAAGCATAATGCAAGAAATTTTATCATGGATGACCAGATGACTAAAATGCATATTGATTTTTGGTATAGTTTTGCAAAAGTATTTTGATTTATATTTTTCATATTCAGATGTTTTATTGAATGTTTATAAGTAATGTTAAACTAGATGACTAAAATGCATACTGATTTTTGGTATAGTTTTGAAAAAGTATTTTGATTCATATTTTTCACATTGAGATGTTTTATTGAATGTTTATAAGTAAAAGAAAATTATTCCTATGAAGAACTTTTATTTAGCAAATTTAAGTACTGCATCTTTTCTAATATGTGCTTAGATTTATTTTTATGCATGTGCTTTTTTTTAATTTTGCTTTCATACTGCTTTTTAAAATATTTTTAATCTATGTAATTTCTTATTAGCTAGTGCAGATAAGAAATTAGTTTGTGTGCTTTTTTTAATATAACAACTCAATAAAAGTAAGTTATATGTAATTTGTGTAAATCTGCTGAATACAAAGAATTTGTCATAAATTCATAAGGAGTCAAAACTCAAGTTGATTGAAAAGGCTGTTTGGCAATGAAAAATGTACAGTGCTGTCACTTTTAAACATGCCACCAAAATAACTAATGAAAAGTTCATACAGGAAACCTTATTAATTCAAAATTTAGTAAAATTTTGAATTAGTAATCCAGAAATGGTAAATAAAGGCAATTATACATAAATAAGAAAATATCAGGCTTAATAAATTAAATGCATTTATCTTTTGTAAAAATATGAGCGGTACATGTATAGTAACTCATGCTACTAACTTAGCATGGTTGTAGAAAACTTAGGGGGAAAAAAATTACAATTTTCTTCTTTCCTTTAAAGAAAAATAGGTGATTATATTATTTGAATTTGTTGGATTTAAATCTGAGCTTGAAAATTTTGCATCACTCACCATTTTCTTGTTAAAGGGGTCAAAAGATATATAAATAAACTTGAACTAAATAAGTAATAAAGTAGTAAAGAAAATAATAAAGGAAAGGAAGAAAAACAGTTGTTGGGTAGCATATTTTGATTCCACTTTCTGATAGCACATTTCCATATAACATTGCCATACCAAATGACTGACTTTCTTATTTTATATTCTAATTATATATAATAATAAAATTTGATATTAATTAATAAAATAAATTAAATACAAAATATTTTATTCATCTGTTTATTTTTCATTTTGTAAAAAAAAGTGGATTCCACTTTCTTATAGCACATTTTTTCTACAGGGCATATTTCTGCTTTGTAATTGCCGAGGAAATTAGCAGTGACCATTTTAAGAGTTCTGTGTTCTTCAGTTGGGCATATGTGACTTCAGATGTGGTGTCTTGCATTAGTTTTCTAATTTGTGGCCAAACAAAAATAACACTTTTAATTTTAAACCCTCTCTCTCTCTCTCTCTCTCTCTCTCTCTCTCTCTCTCTCTCTCTCTCTGGCGCGTTATGGCCTTTGCTGTCCTTGTGCCATAAAGTCCTTAAACGAACAGCAAACATCTCTCTCTACCTCTATACAAGAGGCTGATACAATACATTTTTCTGCTCTGGAATTAAACCAAGTTTACCATTCCATTCTTGAACTGTGTTGCTCTCCTACCTCTACAAAAAGCAGTAATATTTTGTGTAGACTAGCTGCATTCCAAGGAGTGCTGTTACTTTCAGGTTACATAATTATTCCACAGTTATTTATCTTAGTACTTTTCAAAAGCATAGCATTCTTTCACATGAACAGTGAATAATCCTGATGTCCAACCTTACACATCCCAAGTATAACATATGTGCCTTCTTAATAAATGGAGTAGACACTTCTTTTAAGTGTTTTCAAAGTCAGTTCCCCAATATGACAAAATGAAAAAACGTGATTATTAATGCACTTTTGGGACGTTATGTGTGATATTAAACAACTACCTACAGTTGACCCTTGAACAATGCAGGGGTTAGGGGCGCTGACCCCCCCCCCGTGCAGTCAAAAATCCGCATATAACTTTTGACTCCCCAAAAACTTAACTACTAATAGCCTACTCTGACCGGAAGCCTTACTGATAACATAAACAGTCGATTATCACATATTTTGTATGTTATATGTATTATATACTGTATTCTTACAATAAAGTAAGCTAGAGAAAAGAAAATATTATTAGAAAATTGTATGGAAGAGAAAATACATTTACAATACTGTACTGTATTTATCGATACCGTAAGTTTCGTTGTCTGTTTACAAGATGAATCATCTGTCTCTCAGTACCCACATCAATATTGTCTAAATTGATACAAAACACCGTAGATGTTATATGTTATTACTAACACTAGACATCAAAAATGAAAAAATAATGTGAAAAAGAAATTCGTATTTATTTACAGGTATAACGATTCATGCATTGATAACGAAGAAGCAGCAGTATGATTGCTTTATGGTAGCCTAGTGTAATCAATACGATTGCTTCACAGTATCGTAGCCTATACACTAATTGAATGAATCATAAAATTTTTATGGCATACAATATTACAGTCATATTCATAATACAGTATTGGAAACATTGTTACAGTTTTAAAAAAACCACTTGCCTGTGATGTTAGGCTGATACGCAGTTTCTCCAATTACGAGAGAGAGAGGCATACTGTACGGTAATGTAATTCTTTATTAATTATTAACATTATTAATTTTATATTAAATATCACTCACCTTATGCCTATGTAAGGATAGGCTAACCATTTCCATACAAGTCTTGCCACCTATTCCGACCTCTTCCGACCTCCCCTTAGACAGCAAGACCAACCCCGTCCTCAGCCTATTCAACGTGAAGATGAGACAAAGACCTTTATGATGATCCACTTCCACTTAATGAATAGTAAATAAGGCATGATTATTTACTATTCATTAAGTGGAAGTGGATCATCATAAAGGTCTTTGTCCTCATCTTCACGTTGAATAGGCTGAGGAGGGGTTGGTCTTGCTGTCTAAGGGGAGGTGGAAGAGGTGGAATAGGAGGCAGACACACTCAGTGTAACTTTACTGAAATACAGTGTAATTTTTGTTTGCCTTTTTTTGCTTTTTCATTTCTCTAAAAATGTTTCTATACGGTCCTAATCCTTCTTCCACTGTTTGCTTTAGTTTCAGTGCCTGTATCATAGAAGGGTCCATGTCGTAAAAGAAGCCAAAAGCAGTCTTGAATAATTGGAACTCTTCTGCCAGGTTGTCTAATGTCAATTTGTTTTCTGGCACTGCTTCTTCTACGTCTTCTTCCTCATCATCTGGCACTGGTTTGGAAGCACTCATCTCCATCAAGTCGTCTTCTGTTAATTCCTCTGGTGTGATGTCTATTAGCTCTTGAATTTCTCCAAGATCCATATCTTGAAATCCTTCCCCCCCCCCCACCTTTTTTGCCATATCCACAATCTCTTTCATGATTTCCTTGATTGGCTCTGTTGTAAATCCTGTGAAGTCATGCACATCTGGACATAGTTTTCTCCAGCAGGAATTTATTTTTTCGGGCTTGATGGCTTTTTCTATAACAACGATGGCATCTTCAATGGTGTAATCCTTCCAGACTTTCACGATGTTCTCTCTGTCTGAGTTCTCTTCCATAGCGTTGACAATCCTTTCCATAGAGTACTGTTGCAATGAGCCTTAAAGGTCCTTATGACCCCCTGATCTAGAGACGTTGTGTTTGGGGGCAAGTAGACCACTTCGACACCTTCGGTGTTGAACTCATGGGATTCTGGGTGGCCAGGGGCATTGTCCAATATCAAAAGAACTTTAAAAGGCAGTCCCTTACTGGCAAGGTACTTCCTGACTTCAGGGACAAAGCATCTATGGAACCAATCCAGAAAAGGTGTTCTTGTTGTCCAGACTTTCTTGCCATTCAACCGAAAGACTGGCAGCTGGTATTTATCTTTTCCCTTCAAGGCTCGGGGGTTAGCAGCTTTATAGATAAGAGCAGTCCTGATCATAAACCAGACTGCGTTTTCACAAAACAGTAGAGTTAGCCTATCCCTTCCTTCCTTAAATCCTGGTGCTCGCTTCTCTTCCTTACTAATAAATGTCCTTTGTGGCTTTTTTTATTTTTTTATTTCCAGAATAGGGCACTTTCATCTGCATTACAAACCTGTTCTGGCAGATATCCTTTCTCCTTTGTCATTTCTTCTTAATGGCATCTGGGAACTCGTCTGCTGCCTCTTGGTTGGCAGAAACTTATTCTCCTGTTATCTTGATATTTTTTAAGCCAAACCTCTCTAAAATTATCAAACTATCCTTTGCTGGCATTAAATTCTTCCACTTTAGATCTTTCACCTTCCTTTTGTTTTAAGTTGTCATATAATGACTTTGCTTTTTCTCGAATCATATTAGAGTCTATAGGCATGCCTTTCTTATAGCAACCCTGCACTCACATTAAAGCTGCATTTTCAATATGAGATAAAAAGGTATTTTGCAAAAAGTGCAAGGTTTTCGTGCCTGCTGGTGTAGCTGCAGTGACGGCTTCATGAATTTCCTTTTCTTTTTTTTTTATAATGGTCCTTACGCTGGATTCATTTATCTTGAAATGGCAGGCAACCACAGCTGCAGACCTCAATCTACAGTACAAATCAAACAATTCAACTTTTTCTTGTAATGTCATGACTTTTCTCTGCTTCTTGGGAGCACTTCCAGCATCACTAGTGGCACTTCATATGGGTCCCATGGTGTTATTCAAGGTTTCCGGTGTTGCACTAAACACGATGAAAAATACGCGAGAACCACGAGAGATCACTTTTTACTGCGATACGCAATTTACTGGAGAGATGAACTGCTCACACAGAGATGAATAATGCCACACAGCATTTTAAGCAGATACTCGCAACACTTGAGCTCACTGCAATAGCAACAGCAGGTGGCTATGAAATTATTATAGTAGTACAGTATGTACTACAGTTAATTTTATGTGGTTATGATTTAATACTGCATCTTTACGTTTGTTTACATTTCTCTCGACTGCGAATGGCACCACGTACAGTCTATAAGTGGTTGTGTGCATAAGTTTTGATAAATTTTAACTTTTTATAATAGACTAGCTATAGGCTAACGGTTTTTTTTTTTTTATGTGAACCCCCAAACACGAGAGGTATTAGAACCTATAGTACTTAGTACCGTGCTTGGGTTGGAGGTTGAGAAGACGAAAGAAAATATTTGTTGGCATTGGACTTGAACTCTCTGTAGACTGTAATTTACAGGAAATACGTACGAAGGAAGGTTGTTCCAGAAAACAGCAGCTGAATGAATAAATGAGAAAGATGAAAAGTTGGTTCTGTGGGTTTGAAGTTGGACAGTAAATGGATGTTGTCTGGTGGCGGCACGTGTTCGGACTGTTTTGAAAGAGAGAGCGGGAATTATAGAAGCCAATTCAGAAGAACAGTGCCCATGGAAGTATCTGTAGAAGAGGCATGCAGCAGAACCAGTACGTCTATGAGAAAGCAAGTGGAGAGATGAATCATTAATTAACCTAACTGCCCTCTTCTGGAATCAAGAAGCCTGAAAGAGGTTTTGGGGGCACCACCCCAGATGTGGGAACAATATTCCATGGCAGGGCAGATTTTCGATTTATACAGAATGAGCAGCTGTTTGGAAGAAAAGTAATGCCAAGAGCGAAAGAGAAAACCAAGTTTTTTAGATGCAGAGGAAGCAATATTTGTAATGTGCTTGTGCCAAGAGAGATTAGAAGTCAGGGTAATCCCCAAAAGAGATATATCATTTTGCCTAGAAATCGGAGTGTCACTAAAGATAAGCATAGGAGCAGAAGAATCCTTTTTGCGAGTTATAAGACAAGATTGAGTTTTAGAAGGGTTGAAATCAACTAAGTTGTCTTTGCCCCACTAGAGAATTACCTGAAGATCTGCATTTAAGGAATTGGTAGCAGATTTTCGAGAAGTTGAAGCTGATTGAGCAGGACAAGGTTTCTCAAAATGGAAAGTGGAATGCAATATGCTATTATCGGCAAAACTATGGATAGGATTTCCAGTCAATGGAAGAAGGTCATTAATATACAAGTGGAAAAGAGTGGGGGAAAGAACTGAACCTTGGGGGACACTGGCATTAGTGGAGAAGTTAGAAGACAGAGAGCCATCTACCATCACCCTCAGTGAGCGATCAGAGAGAAAACTGGATAACCAATTACCAAAAACAGTTGGCAAACCATAAGATGGAAGCTTGTTTAGAAGACCTTTATGCCAAACACAATCAAAAGCCTTTGAGATGTCAAGAGCAACTACTTATGTTTCACTGAACCTTTCCATTGCATTAGTCCATAAATGGGTAACATAAGCCAGAATATCACCAGTGGATCGACATTGATATACTGGCGATCGTTGATCAGACGGAAGGTAGTTTAAGAGTTGGCAGTTAATTGATTTCTCCATTACTTTAGAAAGAGTAGAAGTAATTGCAATGGAACGATAATTGGATGGGAGGGATTTATCACCCTTTTTAGGAACTGGCTGGATGTGAGCAAATTTCCAAGCAGAATTAAAAACACCTTTGGAATAAGAAAGTGAAAAAAGGCGGCAAAGAATAGGAGTAAGTTCAGGAGCACAGGTTTTGAGAACAAGTGGAGAAATACCATCGGGACCTGGAGCTTTCTTAGTATCAAGATTCATCAAAATCCTTTTGATGGAAGACCACAGGAGGCATTGAATGGAGTGTGTTGGGAATGGTGGGAGGTATTTTACCAAGATCATTAATACATGAGCTGGAAGAAAAATGGGATGCTAGCAGGTCAGCTTTATCCTTGGCTGAAGTGACAACAGAACCATCTGGTTTGGACAGAGGTGGGAGCAAGAGATGGGCAATAGTTCCGGCCAGTAGCTTTGGCAAGAGACCAGAATGCTCGGCTACCATTAGGGCAAGAAACGTTTTCTACTCTTAGCCTGTTCAAACTCTAGTTTGGACTGATTAATAACTGCTTTACAATTGTTGCGAGGTTTGGTGTAGGCAGAAAATGAACTGAAGAATTAGAAACAAGCCAATTACAATATGCAACATTCTTCTCTTGAACAGCCTTAGCACATTTATTGGAAAACCAAGGTTTAGATAAAGGACGAGATTTTAAAGTTGAGTGTGGGATAAAGGATTCCATTCTTGCAAGAATAATTTCACTGACACGATCTGAGTAAATTTTGACATCAGAAGTTTTGAAACAGTAATCCGACCAAGGAAAAGAAGAAAAGAAGTCTCGCGGGTCATCCCATTTTGCATTCTTGTAATGCCAAACAACACAAGGTTGGGAATAGCCATGAGATAAAGGTTCCATTAGAGAAGAGACAATCACCAAGTTGTAATCTAAAGGACCTCTCACTTCACTGTTAATTCATCTCATACTATTTACCTAATACAAGTTTTTATATTTTTTGCTTTTTTGTTCTCTCAAGTTTATGCACACATCGCCTTGTGCAAACATCAAAAATCAAGCTATTATATACAAAGATATATATCTTTGTATATATAAAGGCTATGCGATTTGTCTGCGAGTTTTTTCAAATTGCTGCAAATCTCCAAAAAAATTTCCAATATATTTATTGAAAAAATTCTGCATATAAGTAGACCCATGCAGTTCAAACCTGTGTTGTTCAAAGGTCAACTGTATTTCAGCAGCACACAACAAAGATAAAAACTAAAATACAACCCAACTGGCAGTATAAAAGTTGTAAGATATATTGGATAAGGCTGGATGTGATGTGTTTTTTGTTTTTTTTTAATGCAGTCATTGCACAACAAAATTATTTTCTTACCAATGTATTGGAAACAATACATTGGAACATCAGTGAGTAACATTTATTACCAATGAATTACAAATAATGTTACTCGCTGATGATTTTAATATATCTTGCCCTTTCATCTGTTTTTACAGCCAGCAGTATTTAAAGTGCATAGATAATGCAATGATCTTAGTTCTCACAGCAGAACAGGGTCCTAAGCTGGATATTTTTTTGGTTGGTGCAGCATAAGCCTTAGGCTTCCTTGCACCATATAGCTAATAATAATAATAATAAATTGTTTGATGTGATCACTCATGTGCATAGGAAATCAGTTTTCAAAGTTTTAATATAGTTAAAGATAACTGTTTCATATGAGTGTTGTCATTAGAGACCACTTGCTATCTGATGAGGGACCAGTTAGTCCTAAAACAGGTTGTCATCACAGTATTTTGTCTTTTAAATGGGTGGCCAATTAACCATTTGATGAAGCCATCTTTTTAAAAGCAGTTCAAGTTGTTATAAAGACAGGTTTGTTCTACTGTGAAAACTAAGATCATTGCGTTATCTATGCACTTTAAATCCTGCTGGCTGTAAAAACAGATGGAAGGGCAAGATATATTAAAATCATCAGTGAGTAACATTATTTGCAATTCAATATAACTGTTTTGTATGTGTGTTATCAACTAAAAACCATTTGCCATCTGATGAGAGACCAGTTAGTTTTGTCATAGCAGTCTCATCTTGTAAACTAATGGTCAGTTAAACTTTTATTGAGGCTATCTGTTTGAAAGTAGTGAAATGGCAAAGTGGCTTATTGCAAAGGCAAGTTTGTTTTGCTGTGAGAATTCCATTTCATTGCACAAGAACACAAAGGGGATACTCTTATCACAAAAGATTTTGGTTCTGCAAATTGCAGCTCTTGGAAAATAGGCACTTGTGAGGAGACTTGATTGAAGTGTTTAAAAGGATCAAGTAAGAGAACACCATCACTTGGTGATAGTGTTCTCTTTCTCAGACAACACACATGAGACATAAATTTTAAAAAAAATGGATGAAAATTGAAAAAGAATGACAATTTTCTTTCAGCCAGAGCATAACTGATTGTTGGAACAGACTCCCATCTGGTGCTGTGAAAGTGAATAGTATGAATAAATTTAAAAAGGAATCAGACATTATTAGAGGGTATGTACAAATGAGTTGAGTAGGTTTTTTTTTTTTTTTTGGCTGATGCTGTATAAGTTTGCTTCCTTGCACAACTTCCCACTACTACTAATAATAATTATTATTTTATGCAATTTAAATCATATTGTCCATAAAATAGATTAAAGGAAAAGATAGTCTTGCAAGAGCATCTAATAAAGAGAGAAATGTCACTCCTGTTTTTTTTTTTTTTGCATGGATTCTTAAAGACAAATTCAATCATTGGTATGAGTACCGGATTGCTTTAATATTTCTGAATTGTAAAATATGCCAGATTTTACAAAGTTTATTATATATAATAATGAATTCTATTCTAATATATAGAAGAATTCTTATATAATATTTAAATGAATATGTGTGTGTGAATCAACTTATAAAATTATGGGGCATACTTTTTTTTTAAATTTAGTTTAAAAAAAAAAAAAAAAAACTGATTCAGTTGGTTATTAACAGGTTCAGTTTAGCTACAAATGCTGAACGTATTAATCCAATACTGCAGCGTATTGGATTAATCCACACATCTGCCACATTGTTTACACTTTGAGGCTGTTACCTTGTTCTTTTGAATATTATACTGGTAGCATTTCCAGCCATCAAGGTTGAACTAATTTCTTATCACTCCATATGAGACCTGCTTCCATTTCACTGTGAAAGTTATGTGGTACTGCAACTACTGCATTGTCCTCTCCATATGTCATTAAGTGTAAGCTTAAACTTCATTTCCCTGTGATGTAGTTAGCCATACTACTGTATCACTTGATGGATAGTGCATAATGTTTTGATACTGGGTTCAGTTGCTGCATGTCTGATTGATAATCACTGTAAAGGTGCTCATTCATTAATTAGCATTCTGTTTTGATGAGGTATCAGTGTAATGGTGGGCAACTTTTTTTTTTCGTGTGCATGTTTTTCATCAGAATTAATACAGCATTTTACTATATGATGAGAATTTTTTCCTTGTTCTAATGGAGTAGGTGCTTTGCCTCTAGCTATTTCATTTTATCGGTTTTAATTTCTAATAAATACAACTAATTATAATTTTACATACAGTAGCGTTATTTTGCTGCCTCATAAATGTTACTCTCACATTTTTTCATTTGTATTTGCATGGAGCTGTTCTACTTTTATATACATAGGGGTGATTCTATCATTATGGGAATGTGTTTGTTATCCAGCACTATGTTACTTGTCTGATATTATATCAGTCACGTTTATTTTGTTCATATCTGTGATAATGTTTGTTCCCAATGCACGTGACTGTTACTGATATGTTAGTCTGTATTAAAAAATCACTGCTGCATGTGATACACCCCACTTTAGCCTTGGTTCTATCATTTTGAGACACACCTTATACAGAGTGCTTCAGTAAAAGCCACTGGAGTCAAATGACTTATTTTTAGGTTTAGGCCATTTGTCACCTATTCCTTTTGTGTTGTGTTTTGGCTGAAATTTTTGAATTTGTTGTTAAAATTACACTAAACATAGCATACAGTCGTTTTTCCCCCCCCCCCCTACCAAATAAAATCGATTTACATTCATTTCAGAAGTATTCAGTGATATTTTTAGGCTAAATCAAGCAAGGATGGCAAACAACTTTCCCATTGATTAAAAAAAAAAAAAAAAAAAAAGCGGTTAATTAGGCAAAATTAATTTAGAAATCATAACATTTAAACAATAATACTTAGTCCAATTTTAACATAAAAAAATTTATGTCCAGGTACAACAAAAGATATAGCTGACAAATACAACTAAAAGTAAGTGAAATAAATCTGGTACCTTGTAATTGAAATGCCCTATGTGTGTGTCTACACACATGCTTATCCTGCTGAACACCAGATGCATTCAGGTACCATGGCCTCATGTTGCTTTCTCGAAATGCAAATACAATCATCAGCATGATACAGTTGGCAATGGCATTCATCAGACCAGCTGACAGATTTCCACATCGGTGGTCCAGTGTTGGTGCTGATGTGCCCATGCAAGATGCAGTTTCTTGTGTCTTGCAGTGAGCGTTGGTATCCATGATGGCCATCAACTGCCATGGCATATACGAGCTAATGTTTGGCACAAAGTCCACATGGATGTTGGTCTTGCTATTCCTACGTTGTACTGGGTGGTTGGCTGGGCCACATCACTGCTCTGTTACAAGATGAGACACGATGCTCACCTTGAGCATTGACCCCACATGTGACCTTTGGTTGGTTGCTCGACCACTGCTGAGCCAGTCAACATTATTTTTCATAGCTTTCAGTTTTTTTCCAAGTAACTAAATACAGTAAACCCTCGATTTAATGGACTAATATGGGAGAAGGAGTGTCCATTAATGTCGAAAGTCCATTAAATTGAATGTAACCTGCAGGGAAGGGGGCATTTTCTTGTTCTTAATTTTCAAAAAAAAAGCTTTAATACAGTATACAGTACTGTACAATATAAAATTATGTTGCAATTTGGCTTTTGATTTACAGATATCAGAAACAGTTTTTTTATAGCGTAAATTTCACAAACACTTGCTATTGAGACGCCTTGTTCTAATTTCTGTGCCACATTTAAGTTCACACGCTTTCTTTTAACTCCTCTATCACTTGATGCCATTTTAAATTGTAAGGTTGCAAAATTATTTAATAAATAAAGTCACAATTCAGAAATCACAGAAACACTCTGTATACAACCTGACCGCACAATAGTTTGAGGCAGACTGAGACCGAAACAAAGAAAGTCGGTAGATCTGAGTGTCCGAGTCACGTTCAGCTCACAAGTCATGCCTGCCCTTATCTGTTATCTGGGAGAACAGCTATTTGAACACATTTTCAGAAAGAATAAAAAAACACCCCTGAATTTGATTATAAAAATAAAAGTAGGTAATTATCAAAACAGTAATGGAAATAAGTAATTATTTAGTGTTATTATGAATTAATTTTAATTAATAATAATTATTAATTTTTAATTAATAATAACACTAAAGTTTTGTATAACCTAAAAAAAATATGGTCAAGATTAATATGTACATTACTGTATTATTATTTGTCTGGTCCGTTAAATCGAGGGTTTACTGTAACGTAATAAAAAAATATTAGAGATTATATCCTTAAGAGCTGTAACCATCAGAATGTCTATCATGGTAGCAGTGGCATTGCACTATAAATAGACGTGACATTATACCACTCTTATAAAAACTGCTGTTTATTTAATAAGACATGATAAATAAATAGAAAAGGTTATTTTTAGTGACTTTTCACTGACCTGTTATTTTTATTGATTTTTTTTTTTTTTTTTTTTTTTTTTTTTTTTTTTTTGAGATAATAAAATACTTTCCTCTTAAGAAAAATCCTAAATGAAAAATTAATTTTAAAAAATTCATTATCAGTGAATTTGCTTGGATTTCCTGAACCATAAGTATTTTAAGTGGGCTAGAGTTGTACTATTGCTCAAAATTTTCAGTCAGCAATTGGAGGTTAAAGCATTTCTGAAACAGAGTTGGCTGATTTTGAATTTTCAGTTTTTGCAGTGTAGTTAGTAGTAGGTCTCTTTCAGATCACTGGATTCTGTATTTTCTGTTGAATATCCTCCTTTATTTATTTATTCCCCCCCCCTGACGATAAATGATTACTGGTCACACATGAAGAATTTTTTTTTTAAATGGCCACCTGGTAGTGACAGGAAAAAAATTTTAAAATTTCACTGCCTTCTTTACATTCCAAAAATGAAGATTCCATCAACATCAACTATTTTAAAGTAGATATTTTCTGGCAAGAAATTCAAATAATAATTAATTTCCTATAACCGTCGAGGACACCAAAGATGAAAATAATTTCTTTATTAATTTTGAAACAAATCTTGAAATCAAAAATATGTAACCTCAATATCTGATATCCTCAATATCCTCAATATCTGTAACCTCTACCACCCAAACTGATTTATCAGGGTACAGCAGTCCTGGTTCCTAAGATTACAGGGGTCCCTGAAGAAAAGCAATTACTGTAAGAGGTCAATTTTTTATTTTTTTTTTTAGCTTTTAATTGCATTTCATTTACTGTAATTATTGCTCATTTCATTTATTACATTTGTATTCCATTCATATCAAAATACTCTTCAAGCTGCTTCTTACAGCAAACACTAGGAAAGGGCCTCTAAAATTTTATAACACAGTTATTTCACATTACTTTGCTTAGGAAAATTCTTCCCATGCTACCTAAACCATTAAAAGAAAAGTACCAAAGAAGTCTTTGCTTATGTTAACACTACAAAGAAAAGGATTAACCATGCAGATTCACTTGATATGAATGGCATAACTATCAATTATCTGTATAGGCCGCTGACAAATTGAATAAATATTTTACATTTCCATTCACCCGTGAAAAATTTTTTAGGGATGAGAATACTAAAAGTATAAATGACTCACACCCTAAATGAAACAAATACTGTAGTGGTGTCTGTTAGATGCTTTTTTTTTTTTTTTTTTTTTTCTTAATTATAAAAAAATTTATTTTAACTGTTTGTTTGTTGAATTGAAAACAGCTTATTATGAGTTCCAAAACAATTACAAAATATCAATTAAAACTTATTGTGGCTTTATGGTATTTCTTAGCATTTTCAAGGTTTCTCATAGACAAAAAAATAGATGTGGTAGCTGCCAGATTTCAGTAAAACTAAAGCTCTGCATTAGATCAGACAACTCTCACTGATGTCTCAAAGATACCAGGCAATGAGTGGAGCGGTGTACAAGGAACACTGACATGATCACTCATGTGCATCCTTCAGATGCAAAAAAATTAAAAAAAAAAATTAATTTCTCATAATTCATTGAATATCGAAACAAAAACAGAAAATATTGTATATTCATGTAGAGAATACTGGTGGGGAAAAGTATGTAGGAGGATCTGATTTCATTTTCAAATTTAAACAACAGAAAAAAAGATGCCTGTCAGATACAATTCAATTATTAGTAGACCTGATGTAGCCAGGTGGTCAGGAACGTGAGTGCAGTAGCACGTGCTCTTTGAGTGGATCAGGGTTCAAGCCCGTGACTGCTAAATACGATTAACATTTGTATTGGTTTATTGTGAACTCCACTGACCTGGTGGCTGTGCCGGAGTATAAATAAGGATGAGTAAATGAAATGGCTATTTTTATTTTATTTGCTAATGCTGTACAAGGGAGAGTTGAAAAGTTTTTAGCCGAATATAAATTGAAAAGGTTTTCACAAAAGACAATATTGCCAATCTGTGCTGTAACTCTTCTTGTGTGTTCACAGAAAAATTCAGGTTTGTAACTACAGGAACTCCCCGACTTACATAATACTCGACTTACGCAAGTTTTTGCCAGCTGGTGAAAACTGAAAAAAAATATATGGAAACTTATTTTGCATCTGTAGGGATAAATGGAGGTATTGTGAAAATATTGTAATGTGAACCCAGTAGCACATTGTTTTTTTTTGTTTTTTTTTTAATTTGTTCCAAGTCTTTGTAAGTTGAAAATTTTGCTATGTTACTAAGCTATTTCTCTCTCTAAAAGGTCGTATTTATAATGTAAATTGCACTACCCTTTCATCGTTCTCATACAGTGGCAGACAAAAAAAACTGCATCACTCATGAATTTTGCAAATGTTTTTTGGGCTGCATTGTGGGTTGCAGAAATGTTCGAAATGCATTTGTTAGATGGGATATATATCTCTGTGAATAGAATCCAATAAAAAGACTCCACCTGATATACCTAATTGCCATAAATATCTTCCCAAAGGGTAAAATGTGTAACCAATGGAAATATGAGAAATCATGCAAATGGTAATCATGACAACCAAACATACATTTTATTGCATTTACGTGTAGAAGCTGAAATGACAAGTAACGTAATAGTATTATGTACTGTAAATCAGCAAAATAAGTCCTTAATATTTTGTTGTTCCTCCTCGAGCTGCAATTACAGCCTTGCAATGATCTGGCATTAGAGTCAATCAACTTCTGGATATACAGTTGCCCAATATCGTGGTACGACACCTTACAATGCTCTCTTGCAGCTGAATCTTACTTGTTGGCTTCTTCTGAGCAATTTTAGACAACATTATGTACCAGCAATTTTCAATAGGGTTCAAGTCTGGACTGTTGCTGTGTCAGTCCAATGCTAATGCCAGCATTTCTGAGGTATGACTACACAGCAAAACACCAGTTTTGCTGTGTGGCTAGGTGCTGAGTCCCGTTGAAAAATGCAGTTTTGGACATCTGCATAGTGATTTAATAATGGGTTTCAGGCACTCCTCTAAGATAGCAGTGTAGGTTTCTGCATTCACCCTTCTGTTAATAAACTTAATTTGCCCCACCCCTTTGCATTATGTATCCCCGGACCATCTGATCGGCGGGGAACTTTACAGTCTGTGTTGTGTAGTCAGGATGGTATGCATCCGATTTTCATCTTCTGACATATCGCTTCCCATCTGAGCCATGCAGATTACAGATTAAAACCACTTGTGTACCATTCTGGAAATCCTCATGCATTTAAGGGCATCAATAAAATCACCCTATCTGTGCATTTCTGATCGAGAGAGCATGGATAACAGTATCCCTCTTTGAGGATTGGTTTAAATGCTGCTTCATTCCCAAGGTTGAAAAATATTGTAAAGACGACATTCCTTTCAAGATTTTGCTTCTATTAGATAATGCTCCTGGACATCCTATGCATCTAGATGATTTCAATTCGAACATGAGAGTCATATTTCTACCACCAAACGCGACTTCACTCATCCAACCTATGGATCAGGATGTTATTTCGAATTTAAAAGCATACTATTTATGCACATTTTCTCAGGCATTGTCTGCAGTAGACTGTGAGAAAAATTTTACGTTAAGAGACTTTTGGAAATCTTACAATATTTACCATGCCATTTTAAACATTAATAAGGCCTTAGCGGAAATTACTAAAAGTTGTTTAAATGCCACATGGAAGAAAATAGACCATTGTAAATAAAAGGCTTTGAAGGATTTGAAGAAGACTAATCATATGATGAGGTTACTGATAAGATTATAAAGGTTGCAGAGCTACTTCAATTGGAGGCTGATGCCAAAGACTTGGAGGAGTTAATAGAGGAAGAAGAGAAGGAATTATCTAATGAAGAACTTCTTGACTCCAGGCAGCGATAGTGAAAGAAGAAAATGCTGATGAAGCTCAAGATGAACCAAATGAAGAGCCGAGATGCTATTTTGTGAAATGGCGAGGTTTGAGAAGATGGATCCTGACAGCAAACAATTCTTAAAAGTTAACAGAGGGGTGAATAATATGCTTGCTTGCTACAAAGAAATCTACGATGAAAAGAAAAAAAAACACCGTCCAGTCACCATTAATATGTTCTTTCGTAAGGTTGAGCGGACGACCCCTTCTGAATCTCCACAACGGCGTACTTATCAGCTGTAGACGTTGATTCTGGTAACAATGCTCGAGAGGTAAAACTTACTGACATTATGCCTGCCTCCTCTCTTTTTTTGTAATTTTATAATTTTGAAAATTTTTAAATTGCACGCTTTTGTAATTTTTTTCGTGCATGACATAAAAAATTTAATAAATACAATAAATAATTCTATTTACATGTTAGTCAAACATTTCTTTTTTGATTCAATCAATTCAGCGAGTGCTGCACAAGCATGGGGGAAATTCCGACTTACATAGAGTTCCATGGAACTCAACCCCGGCATAAGTCAGGGATTGGCTGTATATTCTTCTCCTTTACAGAGGGCATTGAATTGTGGAAGATGGCGACTGTTGAGAGAATCAAACACTGTGCAGTTATTGAGTACTTAATTTAAAGGAAATGTTGCCAAAATAAATTCATGAAGACATGCAGCAAACATTAGGGGAATCTTGTCCTTTATACACCACAGTCAAAAACTGGCTTGCATAATTTATGCATGGACAAGACAGTGTTTAAGATTCATGCTGGAGTGGGAGGCCTGTTACTGTGTCTACACCTGTAAATGCAGATGCCATTCATGATGACCTGATCATACAAGACTGCAGAATAACATTAAAGCACATTGAGACAACAATCAACATCTCCCATGAGCAAGCTCACGATATTGTGTTGAATGTTTTAGGAATGAAGGTTTCTTCGGGGTGGGTCCCTAAAGTACTAAATGCAAATCAGAAGCAGGGAAAGAGTGAGGTGTTGTCATGAGGTTGTGTAGAATTTTGAAGCTAATAAAACTCAGTTTAGCGGGCAGTATGTCACTGCAAACAAAACCATTTACACCCTGAAATAAAATAAAAATCAACGGTGGAAGCATCCCTCTTTTACCCTCCTAAAAAAGTTTTGAATGCAGAAATCAGTTGAGAAAGCCATGGCATCCAAATTGATTTCCTAGAACGAGGTACCATTGTCACTGCTGAATATTATTCTAATCTATTGAGATGTTTCCACGAGGAATTGAAACTCAGGCAACACTGCATTGACTGTGGGTTCAAACTATTACAGCATCAGCCCCACTTACCAGATTTGGCTCCATTGGACTATTTTCTATTTCCAAATCTCAAAAAGGACAAATTCAGCAGTGACAATGTTCTGATGGATGCAGTCAACAACTGGTTTTAGTCAAAATTTTCTGATTTTTTTTAATGTGGGTTATGAAAACTAGTGGATCATGCTAGGTAGCGAGTTGACTTTTGGGGGAGGTGGACTATGTTGAAAAATAAATAGGTTTTCACACCTTTCCAGCATTTCTTTTATGAGAGTAGAAACTTTTCAACTTCTTCTCATATAAGCTTGCTTATAGTATCTTTCAAGGTTAATGGCTAAAATCTTGAGTACCTTCCTAAGACAAAGTTTTATTTGAGCTGTTTTGTAGGTGAACAATTGTTTACTTGGAATTACATATATAAAGTACCTGTTTTGCCTTTTACTTCACTGTATTATGTTCAGTTTCAGCATAATGTAAATAAGCATTCTTTGTTTTATTTTATCTTTAATTGTTATACAAACTATCTTGTCTTGATAATTATTTACGTTTATTCCTTTATTGCGGTACCCAAATTCCATCATCCTACCACCTGCATGGCATCCAAGTTATAAATATTAAGCATGGTTAAACATTTCTGTCATCAACATTGTGATTTTCTTATAAACTGTAAACATTTAACAAAAAACTGTCCAGTACATTCACACAGTCTTTGTTTAAAGCAGAAGACTGTGTTAAACAAAGACAGTAAAACACTCAACCTCATGGCCTCAAATAACACAAACAATTTATAATTATAAGATATCCCCTCTGCTTTTTTTGCTACATTCATTAAATGTTTTTTTTTTCTAACAGCATCATGAAAATCATTCACTGCATTTCTTTTTCAAAAATAAAGTGCTAAAAAATTTGTCTAGATTCCAAATTAATATTACAGGCTAATTTAAAAACATTTAGTTTCCTTATGTTACAAAATAACATAAGGAAACCCAGTGCACTTATTCTTAATTTATCAAAATAATGTTTTGTCATCCATATCATTAAACCTAATGCTAATGGCAGACATCAGTAACTTAATATGCAGAAATCAACTTTAATTTTATATACACTATATTCCTTTATTTCTACTTTTATATTTTTCTATCCTATCATTACATATGCTATGTATACACATTTTGCTACTTTATTTCATTAATATGGCAATTTTGTGAATTAGAATAACTTACTTTCTTTTGAATTATAATTTATATGTATACACTCACTGGCCACTTTATTAGGTATATTTACATAATAGCAAGTTTACTTTAACCTGCAGAACAACCTGGATTTATCATGACATGTACTGAACAAGGTATCAAAAGCATTGCATGGGGATACTGATTTGACTCACTTACCACACTCCAAAGAGCTTGTTCCACCTCATTGCACAGGCTCAACTGGATTTAAACCTAGTGATTGGAGAGGCTGCTGCAGCATGCTGAATTCACTCTCACATTCATGGAACCAGTTCTACAATTTTGACCTTGTGCCAAGTGCAAATGTATGCACTTGGTCAGTAACAATTTCTAGATAACCTGTGGCATCTAAATGTTGTCCCACAGGTATCAAGGGGGCCCAGTGTAATGGTGTTTCCTTGGTGTATACTGGGCCCCTTGATACCAGTGGGACAACATTTAAATGCCACAGGTTATCTAGAAAGTGTTACTGACCAAGTGCATACCTTTGCACAAGGTCAAAATTGTAGAAC
Organism: Mastigoproctus giganteus; assembly: GCF_048544385.1. NCBI lineage: Eukaryota > Metazoa > Arthropoda > Arachnida > Uropygi > Thelyphonidae > Mastigoproctus > Mastigoproctus giganteus. Next base: position 114,821,143 of record NC_143583.1, on the reverse strand, counting down.
TGGTTCCATGAATGTGAGAGTGAATTCAGCCTGCTGCAGCAGCCTCTCCAATCACTAGATTTAAATCCAGTTGAGCCTGTGCAATGAGGTGGAACAAGCTCTTTGGAGTAGATATCTACAATCAATTTGCAACAACTGTGGTGAGTCAAACCAGTATCCCCATGCAATGCTTTTGATATGGTATAAACAACATAAGTTCATGGACCAGCCCTTCCAGGTGTCAACAATGCAAGATTAAGGCACCTGGAAGGGCTGGTCCATGAACTTGTGTTGTTTATACCATATTTTGGTCTCCTGGCATGGAACAGTGATTTATCAGGCCAGGCAGTGGTTTTCAAATCCTTTCCTTTCCTATCCAGTGTTAGTGCTCTTGAACTTGTTCTAGCCATACTTTGTTTTTGCTGTTGACAGGAGTGGAATCCAGTTCAATCATTAGCTGTAATGTCCCATGCATGAAAATGTAAAATTGTGCATTCATTTGCATCAATGAGCTGTTTCTGTGCTGAGGGTTGCTGTTGTCTGGATGTTGCTTGGTTATTTGACTAATCTTGATACACCCAAAACAATACTATGGGTATGCCACAGCAGGGTTGCAGTTTCCAAGATACTCAGATCAGTATGTCTGGTGCCAACTACCCTACTATGTTCAGAGTCACTTAAATCTTTCTTCTTGCTCCTTCTCACAGTGAATTACATATCTGCATAACTGTTTTATATTGAATAGTGCTAACACATGATTCTGCTACTGAAGGAGCACCCCATTTCATGGGAAAGGTTGGTGTACATATGGAAGTTCTGGCAATGTATATACTCAGTATAGACAGTGCCAGATTTTCCATAAATTGGCACCAGTCCAGACCAGAATTGCTGTTGTGTTTGTGATATGCTAGAATATCTTTTTTGATATTCTAACAAGACCACAGAAAACTGAAATTTGCTACAGTCTTTAAAAAAAGCAAATACTGATATTTAGGTGAGTCTATAGCTTGAATAAAATTGAGGCTGTTATAAACTTCTCTTGGTTTGTTTAATACACGTTTCAGCATCTCTCATCTTGAGTTAAATTGTCACTTGAATGCTTGACCTCCATTAAATTACTGAAATGATTCTGGGAGCACTGCATTACAAATATATACTTTTATACTCATCTTTGAAGAGGTGCTATTTATTTATGGTTTAACACTGAGGCAATTTCTAACATCATCAGCCATTTTCAATCCACTGCAGGATGTGTCCTGCCCAAGACCATTTTAGTTCTTTAGGTTTGATAAAAATGTCCTTTACTTGAGTTTGCTGCCTAATCTATGTGTTTCTCTTATCTAACAGTCTGATTCCCAATATAATTCATTCCATTCTTCGCTGTGTAGTTCTCAGCTTCTCTTCCATTCTTTTGGTGAGTGCTCAAGTTTCACTTCCATAAGTCATGGTGCGGAGTATACATTGGTTCATTATTTTACGTTTCAGAGAAATTGGGATATTGCTCCTCAGTATGTGACTATATTTCCTGACTGCTATCCATCCAAAATTTATTCTTCTCTTGACTTCTAGCCATTTATCATTATTACAACTAATGACTTGTCCCAGATAAGTATATGACTCCACCTTTTCAATTACTGCTCCTTCAATCATTATATCCCTTTCTGTGGCATACTTGTTCATCATTGCTTTTGTTTTAGCCATATTCATCTTTAGTCCAAAATCCTTACTAACTCTGCATAACTGACTAAGATAAGATTTTGCTTTAATTCTTTGGGATCATGGCTTATGACCACAATGTCATCTGCAAATTGTAAATGGTTTAGGTACTCTCCATTCACATTGACTCCTTTCTGTGACCAGTCTAATCTTCTGAAAGCTTCCTCAAGGGCAGCAGTAAACAACTTCAGTGATAGTGTCTCCTTGTTGAACTCCTTTCTCAATATTAAATTTACTAGTCTGTCTTGTCTAATAAAGGAGGTAGCATTCTCATATATTTTCTTCAAAATCATAATATATGGGATATCTATACCTTGTCTTTCCAGTGCCCGAAACATTGCCTTATGCTATATAGAGTCAAATGCCTTTTCATAATCCACAAATGCCAGGCATAATGGTGTTTTATATTCATTTGCTTTCTCCATTAGCTGTGATATTACATGAAGGTGATCCATAGTTGAGAATCCTGTCCTAAAGCCAGCTTGCTCTTTCAGTTTATTCTCATCAAGTATTCTTTCTAATCTGTAGTAATGACTTGTGAACAACTTGTAGATGTGGGATAACAAGCTAATTGGTCTATAATTTCTACTTTTCTGATTTTTCTCCTTTCTTATGCAGCAAAACTATGATTTCATTATTCCACTCCTTAGGTATCACACCTTTTTTAATGCATTTTATGAAGAGTCTTGCCAGTTTTTGTGTCATATCTCTTCCTCCCAATTTTAACAACTCTACAGTAACTTCATCTTCCCCCGGTGCTTTCTGATTCTTCGTTTTCTTCAACGCATGTTCTACCTCATCAGGAAGGATATCAGGTATGTCATATATGTTATTAATTTGCAATCCATCTTCCCCACTGCTGGCATCATTCCCTCACTCCTTGTATAATTCTCTATAGTAGTCTTCTGCTATTTGAATTATGCCTTCTCTGCTACTTATAAGTACACCATCGCTATTCTTCAGTTTCAGTATCATTTGTCTTTCTGTATTACTGCTCATGGCTGTTGATTTAAATCCTTTGTTTTCCCTTAATGCTTGTTCTACTTTTCTTATGTCCTCTCTGAGTCTTTCACTATACTCAAATTTTCTCCTTGTCAGTGTTTTTCTTGCTCTTCATTTGTCGTCTTTGGTTCATCATAACAAGTGTTTCTTGACTAATTTTTTCTTCCTTGGATTTCTTTTTACCTATAGGTTTCTTGGGCTTTATCACTTTCAGAAAGTTGTAATATTCCTCGTCGATATCTTGGTCCTGAGCAGTCTGCAGAAGCTCAAACTTGTTCTTAAGTTTCAGTACATACTGCTATTTCTCCTCGTCTGTTATCTCAAAGACCTTTGTATTATTTACTCGAGTCAGTTTTTTTCTTACATCTGTATCAAGTGTGCATCTTACAATTCTGTGATCACTTCCAACCTTTACCTTGTTCAGGACAGTAGCATCATTCATGATATATCTTCTGTTAGTGAGGATGAAGTCAATTTCATTAGTTGATAATCTATTTGAGTTCTTCCATGTCCACTTTCTGTTCACCCTTTGCTTGAAAAAAAGTGTTCTTTACTGACATTCGTCAAGATTCTGCAAATTCCTTTACCTCTTTCATTTCTTTCACCAATTCCAGAATTTCCTATAGTTCCCCTTTCTGCGCTGTTTTTTCCAACCTTAACATTGAAGCCCCCCATAATGACAGTGTAGTGAGTTTTCTGTTCATCTAGAAGACTCAATTTTGGTGTACATCTCATCATCATCATGGCTCGATGTTGGTGCATAAATCATTATAACCTTTAGCTTGTATGTTCCTCTTAGAAATCCTGAGTAGTAGTCTTGACACCCTTGGTGATATACTTTTGAATTCCAAAATGTTTTTTTATATCTTTATGGACCAGAAAGCCAACTTTCCCTTCGCTCCTTTCACTGTTTCCATTGGTGTACAGCAGATTTCCACTTGATAAACTTATAAGTGATTCATTTCTTCTTTCAGCTAAACTGATAATATTCCTCTTCCAGCTGTAATATCCTGTACATACCGATAAGCGATCTTATGTTGTTAACAGGCCACGTTCAGTTTCCGTGCATGGCAGCCTGGATGTACCCTGAGATTCGTAGCACCCTCTCCTTCCACTCTGATCTGCTCGCTGCCATAAGAGGGGGAGTGATATAGCTGCCATAGGAGGGGGAGTGAAAGTTGCTGGGGACTGAGGGCCATTTGTTTCGTTTACTGTCATGTGCTGGAGGGTTTGGTCTTTACCTCTTCATGTTGACCACGCGTCTTGAAGAGAACCACTCTACACATTCGTTGCCACCTAAGTGATGTAACAGGGCTTACCATCGAGAAGGTGTGAATGAGTGGATTTTAGGGAGGCAGGCTAACCGGACTTCTCCTAAATCTTCTGAAATAGAAAGATATTGGATCCATCAGTGTTTTAGACTGAGTGTCTGATAACACACAGAATTCCTGTTCCCCTCTTAAGCCCCAATTTCTAACAGTAGCCTCCAACATTAAAGATAATGCTGTGTGAAAAGATGTCTTCTCAGTAGTAAATTTTCATTTACTGCAGTCATCAATAAAGCATAATGAGTCTATAATTTGAAAGTATTAGAATGCTATTTATTTGTGTTAAACCACAAATAAATAGCACCTCTTAAGATGAGTATAATACTATTTATTTGTAATGCAGTGCTCCCAGGACCATTTCAGTGATTTAATAGAGGTCAAGAGAGGGTTGTGTCAAAATGCCCTCTTAAAAAAATAAAAAATACTTTTGGCATAGTTTACATGTATAAAGTGACTTGGCTGCTACTATTTTTATTAGCTAATTATGCATCATAGTGGATCATTTCTGTTTCACCAGAGTGAAAGAGTATTTCACTCTGGTGCAATTGATATTTCATAAGTTTAGAATTTATCAAATATTATTTTTATGCAATTTGTTTATTAGATATATATGATTATATAAATTCATTTACCATCTCACCTTTTAAGATAGTATTATAATCTTGCACCATCATATTAAATAATTTTTAATAAAGTTTCATTGTGTCTGAATCCTTTAATCTTCCTCTAAATTTTTTCATATTGAAAGTAATGCATTATGCAGAGATCTGCAAGAATAAAATGCAGTTGCAGATGTGTTTGGAATTTAACTGTTTTAGCATAATAGAATGAATGATGATTTTTTAAGTTTTCTTTATAGATTAGTGAGAATGCTCAAATTTCAGGTGCAAATTATATTTCAATCTTTTCACTCTTAAAAGCAGTGGGGGAGGCTTTAAAATTGGCATGAAAATTTTTAGAAGATTTACATTTAATTGAATGTACATGAGAAAAAAAATGCTGAATGTGCAGCAGTAAAACATTATTGATAATTACTGTATATTCCTGTGGAATATGTATATAAGCAACCTTTTACCAGTCTGAATCATTGACGTTGATGTATAGAATTTTGCCTATGGCATGAAATAAAATGAAATATATGAACAGATTTGTGTAGCATGATGATATGAAGTTTAGCATATAATTATACCATGACAAGGTTATTCAACTAAAATATAGAAACAGCAGACAAGGAGAAACTAGCTTGGACTCCAACAGTATGCACATGTTACAAATGAATTTAGTGGCACAGCATGCAAGAAAAGGCTTTAAAGTTTGGAGTGCACAATGGATTTATCAGTCAGTATAATAATTCACCTTTATAACATATGGGTAAAAATTATAATGCATGTACTGTGGCTTAGTGGCCACTGTTCATACACTGCTTATTGACCAGCACAAATAAATGTTATAATTGATATTTTAAAATTTAATACAATTTTGTTTCAAATGTCAGTTACATTTGTTTTATTCACAACCCTTAGAAAAATGTGACAGACATTTTTTTTTTTTTTTTTCACAAAGAGAACTCCGTAGCCAGGTGGGAAGGAGCAGCAGTGCATAGCACACGCTTCTTGATTAGACCGGGGTTCGAGCCCGTGACCACCAAATATGAAGGATGCGTAAAGGTCAGGGAATGACAACCACATATCCCCGGAGCAATATGGCCTTAGTTGCTAATGCTCCTATAAAACAAAGAGAAAGACGAAAGCTACATATAAAAATTATTCTGTAAAGGATAATCAACAAGTATCTTGCAGATATTTAAATCTGGTACACAAAACTACCACTGGAAAAAAAAAAATTATGAAAATTTCTAAAATGTAAAAAAAGTAAATTATGAATAAATGTCTTAAATTTTAAAATATATATAAATCATCTTCCAAACCTTTTAAAGGTTAAGGTTAACTTGCAGAGCAAGGCTATCCTGCTTAAAATTGAAAATGCTACTAAATGTAGGGTCTGCTTGAACCTGGAATCAGAAACCCAGAAGAAATTTGCAGACTTCAGTGTGTGTGGGGGGGGGGGGAATGAAGGTGGTTCAGAGTGAAAAAGATTTAGGGGTTACAATACAATCAAGTATGAAGATTACTATGCAGGCAAATGGTGCCCTATTAACAAAGGAAAAGAACATTTACCGGACCTCTACAAATTGCAGCGAATTAGTGTATCTACAAATAGATGCATTAATTATCTCTAAAGAACAGTTTAGTAACTACAGATTGCAAAGCTTGACAACTAGATATGGGGGGGCCAACTGAAATGTATATCTCTGAAGGGGAGGTTCAATAAAATGAATCAATGCCACCCTCCCCCATTAGGCCTATTACCATGGAAGAAAGAAAACTGCAGAATGAAAAAGAATGAACAGGTTATTGACAGCAGTATATAAGTTGGCTCTCCCGATTCAAGACAATTTAGGATGTCCATTCACATTTAATGTATTAACTGCTGCCTATGCTATTTCTTTCATTCATGAGAATTTTGGACTCCTTTAAAGGAACTATTAAAGCAAAATCAATAAATAACTCAGGTAAATAAAAAAAAAAAAAAAAACCACTAAAAATAGAGCATAGAATACTTTCCACTTACTAAATGACAGTTTGCCAGAAAATATGGCATTAATAATTTATTTGTACTCAGCTGGGAATATTTCCTTTAATATTTCAGGAAATGACTTTTAAGGTGTGGCTATAACAAGGTGAGAAATGTCACAACCAAATACTGATGGTAATTTTCAAATGTCATTAAGCAAGGTATACCTGTACTATTATTCTCCAAAAAGATGATACACTGTTTCTTAAGTATGTGAATGCACATCACCTGGTAGGGGTCACCAGCCCCAACTTAGAACTCCATGATCACTCCTTGCTAATGGTTCCTGTGCTGTCAGCCCCTATGATGTCATCTGATTCATGAGAGATGACTGGGTCTAGAATATTCTCTCCTAATACTTTCCCTTGACATACTGGTAAAAATGATAATCATCTAGTTGATTTAAAAATTTTGTTCCCCATGGTGAGTTTCCTACCCACTTGCTTCAATCAATTAGAGGCAAATTGAAATCGCCCATAATAAAACGCTCACGCTTGCTTGTCCATTCCATTTGCAAAAAGAGGTTCTCATCATAATTTTCACAATCTTCTGATCTGTAGAGTACCCCACTCATTATACTTTTTGCTTCCAACTAACTCACACCACACAATTTCTATACTAGCATATATAACTCCTGAATCTGTGAAAGCTTTCATCATGCTCAGGCTCCTTTTAATAAGAAAAATGACCCTATCACTCCTTCTGCCTTCCCTATCCTTCCTAAATACATTGTACATACTGTAGTGAAACCCATACTTCCTGTTTCTGGGTGTCACCATGTTTCTGCTAGCCCTATGATGTCATCAATAGTTGTGTCTAGACATGAGTTTGAATTCACTCATTTTATTGATGATGCTCCTGGCACTACTGTACATACAGTTAAGACTAAGTGTTCTTATATAGTTTACTACACTGACACACCTCTTGAAGTTATTTAAGCTTGTTTCACTAGCATTAGCTTCCTGCTCATTTGAAACTTTTATACCCCAAGAACAGCTTGCTGATACTGGCTGTTGCAACAATTCTCCAGTGGGGCAGAGATAACTTAGATGATTTTAATAATTGTAAAACTCAGTCCTGTGTTATATTTCACAAAAAGTATTCTTCTTCTTCTTCTTCTCCTATGCTCATCTTCAGTGACACTCAGAAACTCCTGCTCTCTCTCTCTTCCAACCCAGTCAGAACACGTGCCGCAGCCAGTCAGCATCCTTTTACTGTCCAACTTCAAACTCAAAAAACCAGCTTTTCTTCCTCGTTTATTCCTTAACTCCTGTTTTCTGGTACAACCTCCTTTCATATATATATTTCCTGAAAACTACAAGAAACAGAAATTCAAGTCTAATGTCAACAAGTATCATCTTTCATCTTTTCAACCTTTGAGCCATGCACAGTACTAAGTGCTATAGGTTCTAATACCTCTTGTGCATGAGGTTTTCAAACTCCTGAGGTCTGGTTAAGCACTACTTTGATCATCAGATATATACATATCTATATTATCCCTGTCACTCCTAACTAGCAGGTTCTTTGAACCCTTGACCACTGCCTTTGTTCAAATGTATCCTGTCTCTGCAAAATAGATTCCTTCTAACTACAAACTATGTTGAAAAAAAAAATTCTGCCACCCCTTCCAGAAGCCTTTACAGATCCCTCCAGTCCTGAATTAATCCGCGAGGCTTTCAACATATTGTCCCACTTAGCGTGCCTGGGCAGAATTGTAGACACAAACTTTCTGATCTAACTCACGGCATTTTTTCAGCATATGTATACATATCTAAAAAATCATCAGTTTGTGTGTGTGCTTAATATAATTGGTCCTCACATGCATTTAAACTCCCCTTAAAATCTGACAGTATGTTGGTGACATCATTAATTGTTGCTCCTGCCAAACACACCTGGTTCTAGTCCACCTATCTTATTACAAATGTTACCCCATTTTGACAATGGAATCATTCAACAGAACTAACATTTTATTGAAAGCGTATTCTATGTTCATAAACTAACCTCAGCACAACCAAAAATCAAATAAAAATGTGTACCAAGCTATAAACAAAAACAAACCATTGATTCCAATAACCAGTGTTCATTATTTCATCTAACATCCGTTTAGATCTAAGTCTGGAATGGCAAGAAACCATCTGGTATGATGGAAAGGATCATTTTATTGAATGAATGGACAAATTATTTGTCCATTCATTCAATAAAATGATCCTTTTACCAAAACAATATGTACCAGTAAATTAACTTTTTGTACAAGTAATATAAAAATTTTTTTTTTAAAGTCAATTCCTACGTAGGTCAACAAAGAAAAATTTTATTTTGGTTACTTTTTATTAAATAATTACAATTAATATAAATATGTATATACATATGACAGAATCACAATATTAAGTGGCAAAATAGAAAGCGAATTTCCTTGCAATTTTCCTTTCTATATATGGTGTTGGACTATTATTTTTATTCACATGTTTCATTTTCCATTTTGTTCCCTCCTTGACTCAGACTAGAACCCAGAATGAAAAAAAGAATCTGAAAAAGAAATTTTTTTCCAGCGATCTACACGCTTTGCCACTGACGGTATTTATTCCTAAATTTATATCCTGCTAAATATCTTATATAAGAGAAATTTTTTTTCTCCCATATAAAACTAAAATTAATTAATTAAATTTAATTAATGAATTAATATTTGAAAAAACTGTATTAACATCAAGTGTCATCCACTACAAGTTTAAAAAAAATGTATTTGAACTTGAGTGGATGAATAACAAAAATTTATCAAAAAATTATTGATTTTCGCAAGAATTGAACTCGCATTCTTCACGTGAACAATACTGAAATCCTTGCATTTTACCGATTGAGCTACTGCCTGTTGATTTCAATTTTATTCCTAAATTTATATCCTGCTAAATATCTTATATAAGAGAAATTTTTTTCTCCCATATAAAACTAAAATTAATTAATTAAATTTAATTAATGAATTAATATTTGAAAAAACTGTAACACCAAGTGTCATCCACTACAAGTTTAAAAAAATTTATTTGAACTTGAGTGGATGAATAAAAAGTATTTTATTAACAATTGAAAATTTGAACAAGATATATAAATATATATAGGGAGAGTGTGAACTAATAGTAGGAATTGAATAAAATGCAGTCTAACTTTCTGCAAAAAAAAAAAAAAAAAAAAAGTTTTAATTTCATATATATTATTATATAAAGAAATTAAAAAAATGAAATCAAACTGTATTATGTATTTTATGACTGTATTTGTCCAGTATCATATGAATAGGACATTGTCAGTGTTCCAGATATTCCAGTAATTGTCAAGTGCAGAAAAATTATTTTTCAAAATTATAAGTCCAAAGATACAGAAACATTTGTTCGTGTTAATTATAACAAGCATTGAATTGAACTGAGCTCATAAAAATTGAAATGGAAATTATTTCAGAAATTCAAGATTCATTTTGACTATACTGGATGCATCTAATTTCTTATTTTTTGAAATGGGAAACCAAAAATTTATTCTTGATTTTGACACTGTATTGCAGAGGTTCCCAAACTTTCTCAGTTCACAGCACTCTGTGTTTCAGTAATTTTTTCACGGCACCCTAGGCCAAAATACATCACAGTTCCATTTATTAAGTAATTAGGTCCAAACAACTTAATTAGTAATGTTGAAACTGTGATAATGTTAAAACTGAACTACTTCAAGCTAGTAGCTTATGCAGTATCTAACATGTTGAGTATCACTGTGTTTCCCTCGAAAATTTTAAAAATCCCTCACTTCTAAATTGTATTAATAAGATAAAGAAACAACAGTTTTATTTTTAAAAAATTCAACCAACTATGCTGCAAGAAAAAGAAAGGAAACTGAAACTTCATATTGAGCTTCGCTTCCACAGCAGTAGTGTTTTGATATATCTGGTGCCAGATAAACTTTTAAAATTAAAAAAAAAATAACCAATGAAGATCAAAAGTGAATGTCATACTTGTGTGACAGTATAATTCACACTTTCCAATTATTTAAATTTATTTATATATATATATATATATATATATATTTAAATTTATTTATATATATATATATATATATATATATTTTTTTTTTTTTAGTGCATAAAATATGCTGGCTGCCTGCTCAAGGGTCATGTTAATTCTTATGTTACTGGATCACCAATACAACTACAAATAAATAAAATTTTTCTTGGATTTATGTTTCTGATGGAATGACCAGTATCTGGTAACTGATATAATACCGACTTGAAAAAAGGGAAGCCGACCGGGCTAGCCAAGGTGGGTAAAGTGCCTGCCTGGCAACCGAAAGGTTGCGGGTTCGAATCCCACCTCAGGCTTGGATCACAGTAAAATACAAAAACTTTGGGAGGTGCATTATGGCTATAGAAGCTGATGCACCAACAACAACAAAAAAAAGGGGGGGGATTTCCATGAACAATCTTGTATGGGATCATTAATAATGGCAAAGATAATGATGGTGTTAAAGTTAAGATAACATAGGTTATAGAAAGTACAGTAGACGTTCAGAATAACACCACCTTCAGAGATTCAAAGTGCCATTATTTCGATTTTCCCATTATATATAAAGTTTTATTTTTAATGCAGAAATAATGAAGCAAAATAAGAAATAGAGATTAAGAATGCAATTTTATTAACTGCTCATAAATATATTGACAATCCAATATTATATTCTGCCATTAATACGCTCTGGCTTACTCCCCGTTCTTTTTTCTTCATTATATCAAGTTTAGTCTGCACAATAGCACAGTGATATCTTCAATGTTCTCGCCACACCGAGTGGAAAAGGCTCGGGTTGAAATCCCATCGATGACACAAACTTATTTCTCATTCTGTGGCTGAGTTAGTTGGTCTCAGGCGTAGTAGCAAGGCCCCCCCCCCAGAAACTGGGGTTTTTCATACAGAAAAACAGGCAAATCAAGCAGAGAACACACACAATTTACAGACGGGTATATGAATTAACTTTCTGGGTGACCCTAACGTAATAGTTTGGATTATGTCAAGTTTGTCACTAACTTTAATGTTCTACTTTCCTTCTCTGTATGGGGTTTATTAACTTTAGGAGCCATAGTGAGGGGTTTTTAATTTAAAATAAATGTAAAACAGCGGTATAATCCATGATATCAGTACGGAATTTACTTTCAAAATGGCGAACATAAACAAAAGCAGTAATCGTGTGACTTTTTTTTTTTTTTTTTTTGGCACTGCAAGACATCTGCGCTGTATGTATACATCCAATCTCAATGTGCCGTTATTTCAAGTCTACTGTCATGAACAAGAAGCCACTATCAAGGGACCCACAAGGCAAACTGGGCATATGCAACTTATCAACTACAAGTTTTCACTTTCTGAAGCAGCAGCAGGTTTGCCAGTAGAGTTTTTATAGACACCTTACCACTTATCACAATGAAATTTACATAGCTAGGTTAAAACAAATACAGTACAGTACATTTTAAGCTAATTCAATTTTTTCTTAAATTAATTTTTCTTTTACTTTGAAGCAAAATGTAAATAAAGATATCAATTAATTACTGAACTTGTCCATTCAGTTTAATTACAACTATAAAATATTTACTGCGCTTTTTCCATAGAGATTTTTAAGTCCATTCTTTTTCTCTTTCATGTTACACAACAACACATTCAACGGACTGTCAACACATTTGTACGGACTGTCAAAAACTAATAATACTGAATTAAAATCATGTTTGATCTACAAATTTATTTTTTCAATACAAGCTGTATGAAAAGAAATTTCTGGATTTCTATTTGCCTGATTTTAATGAAATTTGGGATGGCTTAATAAATCTTTCTAAAAGATCTAAATAACAAATTGTGTGAAAATATATCCACTGGGAGTCAAGTTGTTACATATAGACGGATAGACATGGTGAAGAAAATGCACTTATTCATACATATGAGGTGTGACAAAGTATTGAGAATAATTCATTTAAAAATTTTATTTGGAAAATTATACAGATGTGAGGCCCATCACCTTCAAAGTAGTCCCCCTCAGACAGAACACGCGCATTCGAGCATAGGATCCATTGATCATAACATTTCTGTTACTCACTTTCTGGTACCAACGTTACATTACTTTGAATTTCAGAAACTGACTGAAAATTCATTCTTTTCGTGACTCCTTTTAGTTGAAGAAATAAGAAGTCACAAGGAGGCGAATCAGAGGGTGCTGCAATGTTGTGATCTATTTTGAAGTTGAAAACTCTCACTACAATGGCAGAATGTGCGGGAGTATTGCCATGATGCAAAATGCACGATGAAGCAATTTCAGGTCGAACCTGGTTGACTCGCTTGTGAAGCCTTTCCAAAACTTGATGGTAAAATTGTCGATTGACAGTGTCATTAGGTGGAACAAACTGTGGACGATCCCTTTTCAGCAAATTAATATGGTTTTGACTTTGACATTCTCGCTTTTTTTTTTGGGTCTTGGTGAGGAAGCTCCCTTCCATTGTTGACTTTGACTTTTTGTTTCGGGGTCGTAAGCAAATACCCAGCTTTCATCCCCTGTAATCACGAGATGGATTCACATCCTTGAAACTGTTTTGCCCAATTGAAAACGCGTGGTTTTGACATGGTATTATTTCCATAAACTCTGGTCAACTTCTCATAAATATCCGTTGAAGATTCGCCACTTTTCACCAAAAATTATCACAACTCTTTGCTCTAAATTGCATTCCATTTTTCAAGTAACGCAGAACTGAAACACGTCTTTAGACAGACCAACTTGTACAATGACTGACATTTACCCTTTGCATGAAGGTAGAGGGAGGGTTTCAGGCTACACAGTGGGAGAACGTAGCAGTTTACAGTGTGGCCACTTTGATGGAAACAAAATTATTCTAAATTCACTACAGTGTTATGTGGGGATAAGAAAAAGACTATAATATAATTCATTTGTAACTAAAAGACAAGGCATTTGCTCAACAGCATAATGTTCCATAAAACAAGTGCTAACAGGAATTTCTGAAAAGCCATTTCTACCCCCTAGCTTATGAAAATTACTCTGTTGACAGAATGCAGAAACATAACATGGAATGTGCTTTTGGAATAATTAAGGGAATACCCCAATCACAATCACACTTCCTAGGCTCACCCTTGGTTTAGAGATAGTGATACTCAGGAAGTTTCCTTAAATGAGATATATACACTGAATTATAACCATCTACCTAATACTTCGTAGGTTCTTTTGCCCTCAGTATAGCAGCTATCCAACGTGACATTGATTCAACAAGTTCGGGAGGTATGGCCAACCAAGCTGTGTGTAATACAGTCAGCAATGCAGGTATAGAGGTGATTGGTGTATCCAGACATCTGATATTCCTTTCCATAGTGTCCCACAAGTGTTCTACGAGATTGATATCGGTGGATTCGGAGGCCAATCGATATTCTGGAAGTCAGAACTGTGTTCTTCAAACCATTCCTGTACAAGTGCCCAATGGCTCAGCACATTGTCATCTTGGAAGATACCATTGCCATTTGGAAAAAAGTGTAACATAGTGGGGTGTACACAGTCGGGAAGCAGTTGGCAATAGCGGAGACCACTGATACGTTGTTCCACATGCACCGGGGGTCCAAGTTCCTGCCAGTGAAACATGCCCCACACCATACACCAGCCTGCACTTTTGATACCATGCATGATGGATCAAGAGCCTCATGTTGTTGACATCAAATCCGTACACTACCATCCATGATGGGGAATAAATAATGACTCATCCAACCAGCACACCTTCCGATCTTCTAACATCCAACTTGCATGCTCTGTGCACCAGGTAAGGTCTTTTACTGCAATGAACCTTGGTTAGGAGAGGATGCCATATGGGGTCGTCTGCTGGTATAGCCCATATGTGCGAAGCATGGTCATGCCAGATATTGTTCCGGGTTGGCCCATGTTGTATTGGGTAGTCAACTCTTCAGCAGCCAGGTGGGAAGGAGCAGCAGTGCGTAGCACACGCTTCTTGATTAGACCGGGGTTCGAGCCCGTCACCACCAAATACGGAGGATGCGGAAAGGTCAGGGAATGACCACTGCATATTCCCGGAGCAATATGGCCTTAGTTGCTAATGCTCCTAAAAACCAAAATAACAACTCTTCAGCTGTTTGGGAAATCAAGGCACCAGCTCATCGAGCACCCACAATGTCATTTATCAAAATCCGATAAATCCTTCCTTTTATCCATTACGCTCGGAATTTTACTACCTACTGAACCACTGACACCTTATCTGTGCTACGTAGGTCAACTAACTGCACACTCTTGTACCTTACTTGGTCAATGGGTTGCATTGTTTTCATAGGGTGGTCATAATTCAGTGATCACTCAGTGTGTATATATATATATAACTGTCAATAGTTCGCTACTTCATTAAAACATGGAATATATTTTTGTAGTAGCTGATCTATGCACTTTGCCAGTGGAAGTGAACAATATTAGTTTCAGAAATCCAGGATTTTCAAAAATCTAACAAAGACTAAGTCTTTGTTAGACTTTATTGTGCAGTAAAAACCTCATAAATCTGGCATTCAAAAATTCAGTATTTTTCAAATATTTCTCTCAGGGTAGTCAACCACACAAAGGGAAAATAATCTGGCTGGACTTGGAATAAAAAAAAAAAAAAAAAAAACATTGCAGGTGCCAGATTTATGCATTATGTTTCATTAATAATTTTCAAACACCAATTTCTTTCTGTTTTTACATATTTCTTAGACTATTAACTTGTTGCTATTATGTATGCAACATATAAAACATTTCATTTTGTAAGATATTCAATACTAGTTCAGTATAGTACTTAGTATTATATTTACTTATACTGGAGATGCAATTTTAACTGACAACCTTTATTGCTTAGGCAAGCATCCATGGGATCAATCTGAAAGCATTCACATTTTGGCTTCATGCTGATGACTATCACTCTGTGGTGATCAGAGCTACTGTATTATCTTATAAAAATATTCAAATGTGATTTCCAAAAACATTACATTATTTATATTGGTAGTATAAAAAGCATACTTATTTTATCAAGCAATATCAGACTCCCCCCCCCAAATTTACACTGTCACCTGAGCTTGCTGAGTATAGAATATATATAATACGAATTATTCCTGAATACTTAGGCTATGTGCATAACTTTCAAAAATCTGGCGTGTGCTGTCCCAAGAACCAGATTTGTTGGTTCTACTGTATATGATACTTTTGCAAAGATTCACTTGGGACTGTACAAGAATAAAACAGCAATGTTTAGCATATATTTTCAATTTCTCAGAACTTGGCAGTACAGAACTCCTACTGATACCCTTGAATTCAATTTCAAGATGCATAAGTAGTTTTTTGGTTGCATTCTGAGGCTTCTACATTGAAGCAGCTGTTAAGAATAGTTCATTCTACTCAACAGCTTGGGTTTTTACTATTTTGATATACAAATAATGGTCTTGTTAGTTTAAATATCAATTAAAAAAACTGCATGGTTGATTTTTGTGTGCATGCATGTCTGTGTGTTTTACTTGAACACAGATACCTCATTATAAAAAGGTTCTCATCACAACTCCAGGAAATTTGGTCATGTTATGGGGTTTTTTTTTTTTTTTTTTTTTTTTGCCAATACAAATAAGGCTGAAATATTGTATTTGTATACTGTTCATATTCTATGGTTGGTTTTCTGCTTTACTGGATGAAAAATCTCAGTTTGGGGGGGGGGGGTGAGTAGACTGCAACACCTGCCTGAAAACTCAGTGTGAACGAAAGCCCATATAAATCCATCCCTTCTGCCAGAATTTGAACCCAAGCCCCCTTTTACATGGAATACATAGGTTATACTGTGTACATACAGTGGCAAATGTCTAGCCAGAAGGGAGGTAACAATTGGTAGTTAAAAATCAAATGGGGGGGAACAATCTATAGTCATGCCATGGTTGGAAGCAAGCTCCCAAAAGAAATGGTATAAAAATTTTGAGAATATGTAGCACTTCAACTTTTTCATGAAACAGAATAGTTTATACAAAGAATCAAAAGAAGAAAAAATGATGTATTAAAATTTGAAAAACAGCCTGGTAATTTATAGTTCTATTTAGGCTGAACCATAAATCTGTATTTTATTCAGGAAACATAACAATTATAAATCAGTATTTCATTTATAAAATAGTACTTTTATAGCCAAAGACGATAAATAACTCCATGCTGAAAAATCATCTACTTTAATTCAAAATAATCATTATTTCAAATGGTGATATTCAAAGTGATTCAGTCTGTTAACAGTCCAGTCAGTATTCTGAATGCCTTTAGTATAATCTTGAATAAATCTAGAAAGAAGGAATGATAATGTTATTTTATGCTGCACTACAAGATTATCAAAAACTTTAGTTGTGTAATCCTAATGACTAAAAGCAATATAGCTGTATACATTTATAACAAAATGAAAAGTTAATAGATACATTATATTTCAGGTACATTCAATTATTGAACAACATCCCTCAGGTGTAACATCCATACTGTAATCAAGAAGTGTTTGTCAAAACTTCACCACACAGTGGACAGTAGTAATGTGGGATTTGTGTGGTGTAGCAGGTTTTTTTTTCCCTTTTTTTTGTGGGGAGAAGTAACTAGATACAAATAGGAAATAGGTTTTAACACAGTGGTTTCCTATGATCCATATAATATATGAAAGTAGTGCACAGGACCAACAATAAAACAGCTTGTTTTGCATTAGGCAAACAATCCCATTAATAAAGATGGGAGATAGAGGGATGATAGGTTGTTACAGAGGACAGAGGTCTATAATTGGACCTAAAGACGGTACCAGTAAAATATTCACTGAATATTTAGTGATCTAACTTTCCCTCTTCAGTAATGCCAAACATCTGAAACACACTTTATTTACACACAAATATTTTAAGGGGATAAGGAGAGATGTATGTAATCAGAAATGGGCCTAAAATCTTCCCCAGGAACTAACAAGCATACAATGCAATTTTGGTGTCAAATCAACTTTTCCTTCATATAATGCCTAAAACATATGTTTGTATATATACACAGGGTGTAACAGAAAGCACGGACACATTTAGTTTTTAAATTGCACATGCTAGGTGTAATACAGCCATACAAGATCATATACCAAAAGAGTGGAGCTGGATGTTTTAAGTTTTGTTTCCCACCATTTTGTACCAGTCTATGATAGAAACATTGGCCTACTCAGTTATACACTGCTCATGTTGAATTATTTGTGGAGATTGTTTCATGATAGAAACTCAATGAAAATCTTGTCAAACTCTCCTTCAATCAAAAAACCAAATTACTCAGAATTGTTTCATAAGTGTGTTTAGTAATCTGCAATGACATATATTCAAAATTCTGAAACAAATTTCATTAAACATAAAAGGTTTAGTTCAATAATCGGGAGATTTGTGGTATATCAGAAAGAATAATTTAATAGTAAGATTAACATTCACTTGATTTTAATGGGGTTTTTTTTCTGTCCACTCCTGGCAATTTCTAAAATATTCCTGATATGCTTCTCCTAGAAGAATTGGTAATAGGCCTGTGTTGCAAATCTATGACTCTAGTAGACTTGAAGCTTAGGTAACAAAAAAAAAAAAAAAAACACTGAGCTAAACTATGTGAGTATGGGCAGTGAGAGAACATAGTGGAGTGCTTCACAAGAAAATCTTGAACGGAAAACATTGAGTGTGCAGGGGACGTCATAATGCAAGCAACAATTCCCCAACACCCACTTTTACAGTTATTTTCTCCAAACAGCACTGCACAATTGTAGAACTGTTTTATAGTTTTCCTAATTCACTGTTTAAGCACACAAGACAAATTCATAAGGAGCCCGTCAATCAAAAAAATGTAATAAGCAAGATCTGCACATTTGGAGCCTATCCTGCTTTGTAACGCCTTGGAGAAGGCAGTCTTTCACCGAGGACCAGGCTTTTGTTACTGGATTATAGACACACTACAATTTGTTACCAGTAATGATGGAAGAAGCAAGTGTGGGTCAGCAGCAGCACTTTGATGAAGATCCTGATGTGAGAAAATTTGCCACTCTGTAATCAATGAGTATGAGGCACAAACTCACTGACTGCCCTTCACTAACAACTTTGTGAACTTAAGCATTAATCACTCCTGATCAGATCATAGACAGTCAAGGGTGGCCAGTCAAGGATCATCTTCAATGGATAAGTGGCCCTCTTTAAGCTTTGCAAACTACAAAGGCCTTTGAACAACACATATAGCACCTTCGGTTTCATGGGTTTTTATAGCATCATGAGTTCTGTTGCACTTTCCCTATTTTGAAACAACTGATGGAAATTTTCTGCTTGGTAATATTACTTTCAATACATAACAAAACACGATACATTTTCTATTCAATGCACCCTAACTGAGACTGACTGTAGAGAAATGGGTGATTCATTGTTATTTTTTATCAAAATTATGTCTAAATGGGTCACCAAATATGTTGCAAGTTAAAAATACGATGTAAGTCCCTGAACTTTCTGATCACACCTTATACATTCCAAGAGGAAGCGGGCATTTTCTTTCCCCCTTCCCCTCCAACAAGTGAAAAAAAAAAAAGAAAAGTTGTGTAAAAAGACTCCTCCGCAGCATATTCTGTTTTAGAGTCCATGAACAGTTGGGCATGACACCATTCAATTAAAAATCAATGAAAATAAGTAAAGTAAATTTTACAAAAGAAAAAATATTTGTTAAGAGTATCAATTTATAAAAGCACATCATTTATAAAAAAATATCACACATTCAAAATTGCAACTTTCGCATAATATATTAATTTTTATTTTTAACGTTTAACTTTTTTTTTTTCTCATATTAATATGGAAATTCAACTTTAATCAAAGCTGTTTTGATTCAAGATTCACTAAGCTGAATTTAATTGCTACTTCCAGCACACTTTCTGCTGATTGAGCAAACTGCTTACAGAATATTTCTAGAGCAAAAAGACTTTAAACCAGGAAGCTGCCTTCATTATGATCCCAAATCTGCTCTGTTTTTTGTGCACTTTCTTCAAATTAAAAAAAAAAGTAACTAATGGTACCCAAATTTATTATTGCACATCATGTTGCTTTTTTTATTTTTGTGAAATAATGCATTGTACTGAATTTTTTATCAAAATTATTTCATTCAAATGAGACATTACAAAGGACAAATAATAAGGGAAGATGACTGAGACCTTGAAATATTTTCATTATAGCGAAATCTTTGTTAAAGCAGTATTTGTTGCAACATTTACTGCACATGGAAAATTTTCTGTATATGTCTTCTTAAATACTACATCTTATTTCTTTGGATATTGTCAATTAGCTTTACTAAAAGATATTGTTAATTAGCTTTGTACTCTGCAAAAAAAAAAAAAAAAAAGCAGTAAATGCTACATCTGACACAGGATGCAATGATTGCTTCATGCATTCTGCATGTTTTATGTAATATAGACTAGCATGCCTGACAGAAAATTCATTAACCAATTCTCTATCATAAAGCCAGAGAATTGGTGGGCATATGAAAACTTTCTACTTATACAATGACTTCTAAGTCCATTTACCTACTAGTGTAGATAATTATTACATTACTGGATGAGTTTGATGTAACATATAATTTCATAATTTTGATTTTAATATGGTTATTGGTTGATAAGAATAGACAATATGACATTATATAAACTGTTCAGACTTATAACAATATATGCTTGGGCAATCTGTTAAACTCAGATGCCACTTAACTAACTTTAAAATCACATTAAATGAATTTAAATTACTTGCTATAAATCTTACAAGTTACTGCTATCAGTACAAAATTAATTTCAACAAAATAAAATTTAAATCAAAATGCATTCAAAATATATAATTGTTTACTGACCTGTAGTTACACACAGTAAAATGTTCCTGCCGCAGGTTTTTCAATGAAACATTTTCTTTATACAAGTCTGCAAAATTGTGCATACAGTGAAAAACTACTGTTATCTCTACAAATCTCTTTTGGGTATCTAAAATAGCATAAAAAATACAAAACAGAAAAATATTGATATCACAATATTTATGGAAAATTCTTAACAAAATACAATAAATAACAGAATTTAGAAAAGTATGTACTATAATACTGATAGTATATAATAAGCAGGGATGGGATTTTGGTGACTAAATAGGATTTTTGAAAGTACAAAAAATGATCTTAAGAACAAATGCATATATAACCATAAAAATTAAAAATAAGATCTAAAATATAGAAAAATTGTCGAACAAATTCAAATTAATTTTTTAACTATTTAATTAAATCATATTACACCACGCAAATACCTCTCATATTTGGTATAGAGTTATAAATTGAATGATGTGCATTCCAAACAAAACATAAATATACTCCCATTATAGTGCAGGAAATTAAACCCTTAAAGCACTATAGACAGGACTCCTTTGGGAGGCTATTTTTCAAATTTTGTGAACATTTCATCCATAATATTGATTTTTCAGTTTATTATTTTTTTTTCCCCATATTTATGAGGCAATGGTTTATATTATATATGGTTTATATTTTGATAATAGTTACATAAGCTTAAAACCTGAATACTTAATGTACTGCACTTAATGTATCTTCAACTATTATTTTTTTTGCATCTTGATTATTGTAAAATGATAAATTTGGTGTAATATTAATGCTGTCGTTACAGAAAATTCATTAATACCATTTTAAACACACGCCCTGATACAAGCATGTACTACAAGCACACACGTACTAGCAAGAGCAATGTTGAATTTCAAAAAAGGTAAGGACAGTGTACAAATAACTAGGCACTGAGTAGCAAAGAGTGGTCATCCCTTCAAAGCTTTAAGTTAGGTGAATGACTGATATGCATTAAGTGTCAAAGCAACCAAGGCTGTGGGACATCAGTATATGCATTCAAGAGAAAGGTAGTTATATCCACATTTATTCCATCTTGAGATCCTAAAAAAAATTATATATATATATATTTTTTTTAATGAAAGCCCCAAACATGAGAGGTATTAGAACCTACAGTACTGTACTAAGTACCGTGCTTGGGTTGGAGGTTGAGGAGACAAAAGAAGATATTTGTTGACATTAGACTTGAACTTCTGTACACAAATTTTCAGGAAATACGTATGAAGGAAGGTTGTTCCAGAAAACAACAGCTGAATGAATAAATGAGGAAGATGAAAAGTTGGTTCTGTGAGTTTGAAGTTGAACAATAAATGGATGTTGGATGATGGTGGCATGTGTTTGGACTGTTTTGAAAGAGAGAGTGGGAATTTTTGAAGCTAATTCAGAAGAAAAGTGCCTATGGAAGTATCTGTAGAAAAAGCATGCAGCAAAAACAGTACATCTATGAGACAGCAATGGAAAGACTCTGAGTTGGAAGGAAAATGGGATGCTAGCAGTCAGCTTTATCCTTGGCCGAAGTGACAACAGAACCATCTGGTTTGAACAGAGGTGGGAGCAGAGATGGGCAAAAGTTGCGGCCAGAATGCTCGGCTACCATTAGGGCAAGAAGCAAGTTTTCTTCACTTAGCCTGTTCAAAATCTATATTTTGGACTGATTATAACTGCTTTACAATTGTTGCGAGCTTTCGTGTAGGCAGAAAATAAAATTGAAGAATTGGAAACAAGCCAATTACAATATGCAACATTCTTCTCCTGAATGGCCTTAGCACATTTATTGGAAAAACAAGGTTTAGATAAAGCACGAGATTTTAAAGTGGAGTGTGGGATAAAAGATTCCATTCCTACAAGAATAATTTCACTGACACGATCTGAGCAAACATTGACATCAGAAGTTTTGAAACAGTAGTCCAACCAAGGAAAAGAAATCTCGCAGGTCATCCCATTTTGCATTCTTGTAATGCCAAACAACACGAGGTTGGGAATAGTCATGAGATAAAGGCTCCATTGGGGAAGAGACAATAACCAGGTTGTGATCTGAGGTGCCTAAAGGACCACTCACTTCAACCGTGTACTTAGAAGGGTTGTTTGTGAGAAAAGATCAAGCATGTTGGCTTGATCTTTTTGGTTAGGATTGTCCAGTATTCTTGTTGGTAAATGAACAATCTATGCAAGGTCATTAGTAATTGCAAAAGCCTCAGCATCTCGACCTGCTGGGTCAGCGTGACTAGAAAACGGAAGCCAGCTGGAGTTGTGAAAATTAAAATCACCAAGGAAAATTACTTCGCTGTTAGGAAAGTTGGACTGCAGAAAGTCAAGTTGCAAAGAGAGGAAGTCAAAGAGCTCCAAGTGATTAGTGGAGTTGGAAGAACAGTAGAGACAACAGATGAATTTGACACAATGAGGTAGAGAGATTTTAAGCCAGAGAAGATCGAAAAGAGGAGATTCCAAATTACCAAGTCCCTGATAGGGAATATCGGACTGGACATTTGCACAAGTACCACCTTTGAGGCGAAAGGAGTCATACAGTGAATAATTTGGGCAAGTGAGATGAGCAGTCGTTGAATCAACCAATAACTGAGATTCTGTCAGAAAAAGTACATGGAGATTGGCAGACTGCAAATGGAAATGGACATTGTTAAGATTAGAGCTGAGACCACGTATATTTGGGAAATGAACCAAAAAGTGTTTGGAAGGTTTAGATCTTTTCGCAGATAAGCTTACTCTATTAGTTTGACAATTCATGGTGTATTCAATAGTAAGAAAAAGTGGGGGGAACATACTGTATGAAGTAA